>NC_134354.1:737942528-738235028 GCF_048569485.1 Anomaloglossus baeobatrachus
TTTGTCAAGTAGGTTTATAGTGCTGCCGGGGGCAGTATAACTGATAGCATAATCAGTCGACATGCGGATGCACCTAACAGGCTGACTCTTATTCAAAATGAACAACCCTAAATTGACCCAGACTTCTCATCTCCACCAGATGACAGCAGCGGAACCTGAAGCAATTTAAAAGCTCCTTTTTCGGGTGTATTGCCATGCAACAATTCCCACCCAATCTAATATATAAAGCTCAGTGTATGTGTGTATGTGTGCATGTCCGCTAAAGGAATCCGCACCGTCGCATGTACAATCACGAACTTTTGCACAGACACTCCATGTGACTCAGGGAACGTCATAGACTATGTTTGGGCAGGAAAATTTAACCCCGTGCTTTCCAGTTACTCTACAAAAATCCTGCAGCCATTAAACTGAATGCAGCTGGGAGCTGCAGGCTATAAATAGCAGCTGTCAGTGGTTGCTATAGGAACAAAATAAACTGTTAGTATAAGAAGATTATGTGTGAGGTAAAAAGATGTCGGTGGTGAGACGGATAGAGAAAGACAGAGACACAGAGAGACAGATGGGAAAGAGATAGCCCTGGAAAGAGACAGCCCTGAAAGAGACAGCCCTGGAAAGAGACAGCCGGGCAGAGACAGCCGGCAAAGAGACAGACCGGGCAAAGAGACAAACCGGGCAAAGAGACAGACCGGGCAAAGAGACAGACCGGGCAAAGAGACAGACCGGGCAAAGAGACAGCCCGGGCAAAGAGACAGCCCGGGCAAAGAGACAGCCCTGGAGAGAGACAGCCCTGGAGAGAGACAGCCCTGGAGAGAGACAGACCGGAGAGAGACAGACCGGGAGAGAGACAGACCGGGAGAGAGACAGACCGGGAGAGAGACAGACCGGGAGAGAGACAGACCGGGAGAGAGACAGACCAGGGAAAGAGACAGACCGGGAAAGAGACAGACCGGGAAAGAGACAGACCGGAAAGAGACAGACAGGAAAGAGACAGACCAGGAAAGAGACAGACCTTCAGGGAGGCGAACGGAGCGGTGCCCGTCACTGGAGTGGCGGGACCCAGAAGCGGCAGAGACGGAGTGGCTTTTGATCCGGAGGACCGCAGCCCGAACGAGCTCCCCGCGGGAACCTCTGCATGGTTGGAGCGGGAGCTGGGCCGATTCTGTGTCCGGGTAAGAGCACAGACCCTGCAACAGGTGCATCAACTGGAAGGCGGAGGTCCGGAGGATGGTGGTAGTGGTGTGGGCCCGTGAACAGAGGGTCTCAGCCGCGGTGCCGCGCCACAACAAAGCCATGCAGACCCCCATGTCGTCCCTCATCAGCTAGGAGCTGGAGCCCGCCAGTACCGTGACAAGCTGCGGGGGTGGGGGGGGGGGGGGGTGGGAAGCACAATAGGGCCTTACCCGGTATGAGGGTAGAGAGACAGAACAGAAAGAGATACACTCACCTGGTAGGGTTGTGCCAGTCACACCCCTATGATCGCATGTGACTGTTTTTATGTGGTTTAGCAGCGGCCCCGGAAAGCATGTGTGATTTCTTTTCCTGAGGAAGTGTAACACCTGCCTGGATAAACAGACTCAGGTAGGATGTAATGGACAGACTAAAGGGAAGACCCTCACCAAGCAGGACCCAGAACCCTGAAACCCTTTAACCCCTATACAGGGATTTGGAATTACACAAGGCCCTGGAGATCTCTACCCGTACAAGAATGCAGTCCGATGAGAGAAGTCGTCAGGCAGGGTCAAACCAGGAACAGCAGAACAGGACAGAATCGGCAGGCAAAGGCATAAACAGAAAACGTAGCAGTGGTCAGATCCGGGTCGGGCAGCAAGGTACAAAACAGCGGGTAGTCAACAACAAGCAAGTCAGCGCACAGGAATCACAAAACAAACAGCACATGAGCCAGAATCAGAACTATCTCTGGCAGAGGCCAGCAGACAAGAGGGGGAATAAGAAGGGTGTGGTGTCTTCCCATTAGCTGTAGCTGAATGATGGTACTTCAGCTGGGAGACACCCGCCACCTACAGTCAGCCAGCGGTACTGCAGATCCCAAGATAACCCAGCCCAGTGGATGATCGGAGCCTGCGCCCACCGGTGCTGCTGGCATCGACTCCTCTCCCATCACCAGCACCATCCACGGCAGGAACACGGCGTCGCCTGGCGATCAGAGCAGAAGTCGCTGGAGCAGACTCCGGCGGTGACGTAACAGTAACAGGAAGGAGACGGAGATGTCTCTGAAACGCGTAGAACTGTGAAATAAAGGAAATCTCTATATCTACAGCATCTGTGTTTTTTAGTGCAGCATTTAAAACCGGTTTTCTATTTGATTTATATGAGTACCGTGACAAGTGAGCCCAGAGTAGCGCGGCTCATGGAAGAAGAGGTACCATTCACACTGCCCCGCCGCCATTCCCGATGGAGGTCCATAGTCCAGGGATCTATTGCATCTGGAAGGGGAGCCTGATAACCCATCCGAAGATGGCGCAGTGCGGCCCCCTGCAATGGTGAGAACCGCTGCAAGTTAACCACCAAAGTTTTAAAGTTACAAGTTTTAAAGGACTTGCTCCAACAATAAGACTCTTAACCCTTTGTTGAACGTCCCCAAGTTCTCCGGGAGGCGCCATCCAGCACCCTGGGTGGAAGGGAAAGAAAAGCTGCCCGACTTGTTGAACGCCGCTGTGGTTGGAGTCCCAGAGGGTGCCATCAGGGGTAGGAGCCCCTGGTGGAGGACGGCAAGCCAGTTAAGTTGGAGCAAGGACAGTTCCCGTTACAGAGCCCGGTTTACCGTACCCGCACTGCAGGCAGTGGAAGACGGGGTCTTTATGGACAGTGTCACCCGTGAGTGAAGGTGGCATTGGGGACCCGTGCTGCCCTGTGGTGGACTGTGGGAAAGTGGCTTGAGAAGGCTGCGCCGGCAGCGAAGTAACCCTGTTTGTAAATAAGTCCCGGACCACCCTTTCTGGTCCCACAGCCTCCGGAGAGGCAGGCTGGAGGAAGGGCCTGCGGGAATGTGATGGCCGAGGCCCTGTCGCCAATGAAACTGGTGACAATCCTCCGGGTCAGGGGTCCCCTGGATGTGGGGCCTCTGAGAGACTGCCGGGTATGGAACTTTGTACCCGGTCCGAGTGGGCAATACCCAGACCCGTTCCTGTTTCCTGGACTGGGGAAAAGGGGTGTTGCCTGTTTCTTAGAGGCAGCATCAAGGGGCAGGTTTGCTTGGGTGGGTGACTGAAAGGACCCGGTCCCGTCCCGTTTCCAGTTATAATAAAAATGTTGCAACGTTTAAGCAAAATGCCTCCCGCAAGGGAAGAAACCTCACATATGCTTGAAAAATGTAAATAATGTTATTATAATTGTATGTGTTTTCTCTTTTTTATCTTTTTCAGTTAAAATAAACGGTGGTGGTCGGACAGCCTGCGGACGGTCTGTGATTAACCAAGGGGGAGTGTGACGCCCTGGACTAGCCAGGTAGTCACAGATAGGCCCCGAATAACACCTGTCCCCTAAAAAGGTAACAGCAGCCAACCACATTAAAACCTAGTCACCTCCCTCAGGGCTTAATGGTCACACCAGGGGGCGGAGCCAGGCGGTTGGCCACGCCCACCGAGGAGTCCAGAGGGTCTGAGGCAGGAAAAAGAAGGGAGTTGAAAGAGAGAGTTGTCAGAAGTCAGTTGAGAAGTGAGGAGTAGAGGCGTGCAGCAGGCCTGTGGTGACAGGTCTGCAGCGGAAACTGACAGGTGTAAGGGTCGTAACCCGCAAACCTTGGCTAGGAGGCAGGCGGTGGCTTGGCCTGCAGGAGCTGGGAAGATGGCCAGGTGGAACCGTAAGGGACCGGGACAGGGTAGTGGCCCGCCGGTACCGAACCGAGGAACCGACTGGAAACCGGAGCACCAGGGGGGTACTCAGACCCAGAACGAGGCCCAGAAGCCACTGGACCACGTCGAATTCACTGATTGAGGTCTGGACCTTAGGTCCTTTCCCATCCCAAGTCCCGACTGAAGGCTGCAGCCCCCCGAGGGGGATAGAAAGCCACCGCACAGGCAGAGAGATCCCACGGGCCAGCGCCTGCGGGCAAACGGACTCCACCGACACATACACAGCCAGGGAGCGGACTCCCGTTGCTGAGGCACAGGCAGTCTACACAAACATAACAAGTTGCAGGAGAAAGGCCAAGACCACCAACCCGGGTGGGGGACCAGACAAAGCCGGCTGCGGGCACCGACCACCATCAACTTTGTTTACCAGAGACTTGTGTGTGTCAATAATTGTGAGTACCACAGTGCCATCCGGCCGCGCACCGCCCTGCACCGCCCAACCACCACTCTCCCCAAACGGGTCCGGGGCCACCATCCCTGCCCGCGCAGGGTTTAACATCTTGCTGCATGACCATCTCCCCCGGGTGCCCCCGTAACTGCAGCGGTGGTGTCTACACCTTCACCACATCCCGTGGGTGGCGTCACGAACTCAAAACACGACTCCGGCCGTACACCTACCTAACCACCCCCATCGAGATCGCCAGCAACCCCTTGTAGAGCGACGTGACCCCCAGGTCCGGAGGCGCTCGAGCCACCCACCAAACGAGCCCAGATCCGAGCGGCTCGGCTGCAGCCGAGTGTGGGGCGGTACAGATCCTACAGAGATCCACTGATAAAATTATTTTTGCCGGATCCGTTTTTTTTAACATTGGAGTCTAATGAGAACGGATCCATTTACGGATTGCTATTTATCTTCCATTTGTAACGGATTCTGTAAAAAAAATAAATGGATCTGTTATAAATGCAAGAATAAAGGCCCCGTTACACGCAATGACATATCTAACGATATGTCGTCGGGGTCACGGAAGTCGTGACGCACATCCGGCTTCGTTAGCGACGTCGTTGCGTGTAACAGCTCTGAGCGACTGTTAACGATCAAAAATGCTCACCTTATCGTTGATCGTTGACACGTTGTTCATTTTCAAAATCTCGTTGGTCGTTGTGGACGTAGGTTGTACGTCGTTCCTGAGGCAACACACATCGCTACATGTGACACCCCGGGAACGACGAACAACAGCTTACCTGTGTTCTCCGGCAACAAGGTGGGCGTGTCGATGCGGCTGTTCTCCGCCTCTCCGCTTCTATTGACCGCCTGCCGTGTGACGTCGCTAGGCAGGTAAGTACATGTGACTGGTCCTAACGATGTTGCGCGCCACGGGAAGCGATTTGCCCAAGACGCACAACCAACGGGGACAGGTGCTTTCCCCAGCGACATTGCTAGCAATGTCGCTGCGTGTAAAGCCCCCTTAACAGATGACTAAATACAATCTGTTAATGTATCTGTCATCCATAGACTCCAAAGTTAAAAAAACGGATTTGGCAGATGTCAGTTATTAAAAAACTGACATAAAGCTGTGCTTGCGCAACTTTTTCTCAACTGGTCTCTGTAGGATCCGTTCGAACTGATGATTACAGGACATGTAAATTCAGCCTAAAGGTGGCTTTACACGCTACGAGATCGCTACAGCGATGTCGTTGGGGGTCACAGATTTTGTTACGCACATCCGGCCACGTTAGCTATGTCGTTGCATGTGACACCTATTAGCGATTTTGAATCATTGCAAAAATGTTCAAAATCGCTACTCGGTGACATGCCCCCCTCTTCCTAATTATCGTTGCTGCTGCAGTGACGATGTTGTTCCTCGTTTCTGCGGCAGCACACATCGCTACGTGTGACACCGCAGGAACGAGAAACCTCACCTTACCTGCGTCCCGCCAGCAATGAGGAATGGAAGAAGGTGGGCGGGATGTTCGTCCCGCTCATCTCCACCCCTCCGCTTTGTTTGGGCGGCCGCTTATTGACGTCGCCGTGATGTCGCGGTGACGCCGAACGCACCTCACCCTTGAGGGAGGGATTGTTCGGCAGTCACGGCGATGTTGCAGAGCAGGTATGTGCGTGTGATGCTGCCGTAGTGATAATGTTCGCTACGGCAGCGATCACCACATATCGTAACAACGACGGGGGCAGGTGCTATCGTGCTCGACATCGCTAGCAATTACTAGAAATGTTGCAGCGTGTAAAGCGGCCTTTAGTGTCACAGTTGTTTCATATTTGAGAGACAATACTGTAATTTCTGGCTGTAGAAGATCACAGCGTTTGACGACACAAGCTGCGCTCTGATATTCGATTTTTCCCTGCTTGGGGTTTATCACTTTCTCTTTACGATCCTGAAGATTTCCTCACCTTTTAAGCTGTTAAACTTCAGCACTTCACTTTGTGTCTTTAAATACACTCATTCCCTCTAAAGGCCGCTTTACACGCTACGACATCGCTCAAGCAATCTCGTTGGGGTCACGGAATTTGTGACGCACATCCGGCCGCTTTAGCGATGTCGTTGCGTGTGACACCTATGAGCGATTTTGCATCATCGCAAAAATGTGCAAAATCGCTAATCGGTGACATGCCCCTCTATTCCCAATTATTGTTGCTGCTGCGTGTACGATGTAGTTCGTCGTTCTTGCGGCAGCACACATCGCTATGTGTGACACCGCAGGAACGAGGAACCTCACCTTACCTGCGGCTGCCGGCAATGCGAAAGGAAGGAGGTGGGCGTGATGTTACGTCCCGCCCATCTCCGCCCCTCCGCTTCTATTGGGCACCCGCTTAGTGACTTCGCTGTGACGCCAAACGAACAGCCCCCTTAGAAAGGAGGTGGTTCGCCTGTCACAGCGACGTTGCTAGGCAATTAAGTAGTGTGACGGGTCTGAGCGATGTTGTGCGCCACGGGCAGCGATTTGCCCGTGTCGCACAACCAATGGGGGCGGGTACGCACGCTAGCGATATCGGTAACGATATCGCAGAGTGTAAAGCGGCCTTTACTCTGTGCTGGTGATAGGTCTAATACCCATAACAAGTCTTCAGTGCAAGCAGTCGGCTTGTATTCATCTGGAGAAACTTTGTTGTTGTTGCAGTTCCTCTCCCTGAGTCATCTGGAGATAAGTTATTTGTTTACTATCCCCCTGTGTGTTTTCCCTGTGTGTTCTTTAGAGTTTGGTGGGGTTGACTAAGCGCTCATCCCATCCGTTCCCTACAGACAGGTTTGCAGGTGGTAAAGACACATTTTTGGAGTTCACAGAGGCCTGTAAATTGTACTCTAGCTCTCAGTAATACTCCTCTGGGGATAAGGAGCAGCAGGTGGGGATTGTGATCTCACTCTTGCAGGGGCAATCCTGCGCATTCTCTTTGCCACATGGCTCTGGTTGCTTCTGGTTAGTGGATGGATTTTTTGAGACCTTAGGTCTCATCTACGATCATCCTGACCAAGTTGCCTTGGCTGAGTCCAGGCTGCGTTGCCTCCAGCAGGGGGCTCAGTCAGCAGAGACTTGTTTTTCAGAATTTCGCAGATGGGCTAGTATGTCACCCAGGGTTATGGGCTACTCGGTCCTAGGTGGTGTATAACTGGGGAATGTCACTTTGTTGGCCGTTGCCCGGTCCTGTGCCATGGTTGCTTTTTAAAAGGGAAATATTTACAGGGGATTTGAATAATGTTCACACGTGACACTGTGCCGCCCCCGCGACAGCCAACGGGCTGCTCGGACCCGGATCCGCAGTGGTTCGAGGGGTCTCCGGATCCGAGGCGGCATCGCGCGGCACCCTCGGAAATAAAAAGGGGGAAGTTTGTGGTTTTGGGATAATGTTCGTGACGCCACCCACGGTGTGTGGTAATGTGAGGGACCACCGCTGCCAGTTTTTGGAGAGCCCGGGGACGCTCGTGTGTGGCAGCTTAAGTTGTTAACCCCTCCGTGGGCAGGGGAGTGGTGTCCTGGGGTCCGGTGATGGTTGGCGTGGGGAACCTGTCGGGTGCAAGGGGGATAACGTGTACTCACACAGTGCAAAGTCACTGACGCTGACACCAGTTAAACCAAATTCTTGAGCACTCTGTAGTCCTTGGGCGAGTACGCTGGGTCCGTGCCCTTTTGGTGTTGCCTGTTGACCTGAAGCCTTGTCCCTTGGCACTGTGTGTCTTACGTGTGGATCCCTTTCACTTGGAGTGTTTCGGGTCCCACTCACCTGCATGGCTAGCAGGGTAAGCTTGCTCTCAGGGTTCACGCTTGGGATTTTCTGGACATTTGTGGGAAGTCCTATCCTCCTTGTTGCGCTAGTACCCCGATTCTGGATTCTGGAGCGGGTGGGGAACGGTTCCTGAAGATTCCGTTCCCGTCGGATGAATTACTGGGCTGCATGAAGCTACTTCCCAGCCTAGGGTCCGCGTACCCCGTTGTGCCCTGGTCCCTTCCCGGTTGTAGCACAAGGCAGCCAGCCTGCTCTCTGTAGCGGCACCGTGCTCCCTGTCACTACCCCCTGCAACTGGGGTTCCAGCTCCTTCTGGCCAGGCTAACGTCTGGCACCTGGGACGGGTACAGGAGCTCAGCTCCACAGCGTGACCTGTTACTGTCACCGCTGAACTTCAACTCTCTTCTCACTGCACTGACATTTCTGCCCTCCTTCTACCGCCCCCCATCTGGGTGGCCCTATTCCCCTCAGGCTGCCCAATGGGTGTTTGGTGGGTGTTGTGCAGAGTGTTCCTCAGGATTTGTGTACACCTGTTGGTAGCAACACCAAAGTGACAGGACCCGTAACCAAGGAGGAGCGGGTACCATGCAGAAGGGCAGTTTGCACGGCACCCTTGTGACGACCTGATAAGCCAGGGCGTCACAACACCACTTGCAGTTTTGCAGCTATGTAGATGGAACCGCCGCTGTACAGTTTTGACTACTGGGACTGGTGTTAATGGCAGCCTGGATGTTAGACCCTCCACAAGCAGGGCCAGGCCCCAGAAGATAGGTGGTGCAGATGGGTTTTGAAAGAAGGTAGGCCACACAAGGGGTTTCAGTGTAACTGGTTCTTTTACTCACTGCAAGCTGGTAACTGGTCTCCCAAGGCTGGCTGGTCTTAACCGAAGGTCCTCGTAGTCCCAGTGCCGGTTTAGTGACCTGGTGGCTTCTTTCCCCTGCACCTGTCTTTGGTTGGTGGGTCCCCGTGGCGTAGAGCGGCTGGGGGTCCCCTCCTGGTTGTCTTCTTTAGCAGTCCGTATGATGGTAGCATGAACCCTGTGTGGTCGGAGTCTCTGGTCCTGTCCCTGGTTCTCCCTTTGCTACTGAGTCCCGAACTTCAAGGTCAGTCAGGTCCTTGATGGTCCCCTCACTGTTCAGATTTTTTCAGGTCTGCCTGGAGCTTTTGCCTGACCTAGGATTCTGTACCCCGTTGGCGTGTAGTTCCGGGAGTACTCCACCATACTCCACCGGCAACTAACCACCTCTTTGCTTACTTGCACTCTCTCTGCTCACACTGACTGTTGTCTACTGTTTGACTGTCCACTGTCTGCCCCTCCCACCTGGTTGTCTAGTGGACTGGAGTGGCTCCACCTCTAGGCGGTCATCCATTGGTCCAACCCTAGCCTGGTACTATTCTATGCGGGACTGTTGGGGAAAACAGTGATTATCTGAAGTGTTTGTGTGTTACCGGTACTGGTCTTCTGGGTCCCTAGGGGGTAGGCCCTGCATCCTGGTGAGGATCTGTGGCGCCCCTGACCTGGTCAGGCACCACTGAGTACTGCACCCATGCTGGGTGAGCACAAACAGGTAATCCCAAAGGCTGAATAGGGTGTGGACCCACAGCCACACTTTAACCAGGGCTCATACACCTTAGACCCGCAACACACATCCGTTTAATTTGTACGTGTGCGGTACGTATTTGCACGTACCAGAGACACGTACACACGGAGACCCATGTTATTCAATGGTAGATGGCACACACACGTAAAATCACACGGAACGTGTGTCCGTGTGGTAAGTACGTGTGTGCGCTTTTCTACCCGGACGACATGTCCGTTTTTGGCCGGCAGCACGCAGGCACGGACCCGCTTTAGTCTATGGGTCCGTGCCTGCACGGACCGCACATGGAGTATCTCCGTGTTCAGCACGTTTCGTGCGTGTGCGTTTTTACACTAGCGATCTTATTTTTATTTTTTTAAATTAAAGTCAGTATACTTACCTTTTTTTCTGCTGTTCTCAGTCATACTTACATTGGCGCTCGGTCTGTTTCTTCCCCCGGCTCATACCGCTCCCCAATCACCAGCGCGGCGAGGAACAGCTGTGCAGAGAATACGCGGCAACAATTACTTTGAATATGCCGGCCGCTCATTAATCAATCTCGTATTCCCTGCTTTCCCCACCCACAGACGCCTGTGATTGGTTGCAGTCAGACACGCCCCCACGCTGAGTGACAGCTGTCTCACTGCACCCAATCACAGCAGCCGGTGGGCGTGTCTATACTGTGCAGTAAAATAAATAATTAAAAAAAAAACGGCATGCGGTCCCCCCCAATTTTAATACCAGCCAGATAAAGCCATACGGCTGAAGGCTGGTATTCTCAGGATGGGGAGCCCCACGTTTCATAGTTTCATAGTTTCATAGTTTTTAAGGTTGAAGGGAGACTCTAAGTCTATCTAGTTCAACCTGTAGCCTAACATGTTGATCCAGAGGAAGGCAAAAAAACCCCAATGTGTCAAATAAGCTCCAATGGGGAAAAAATTCCTTCCTGACTCCACATACGGCAATCAGACTAGTTCCCTGGATCAACACCCTGTCATAAAATCTAATATACATAACTGGTAATATTATATTTTTCAAGAAATGCGTTCAGGCTCTGCTTAAATTTTACTAGTGAATCCCTCATTACAACATCATACGGCAGAGAGCTCCATAGTCTCACTGCTCGTACAGTAAAGAATCCTCATCTGTGATTATGATTAAACATTCTTTCCTCAAGACTTAGCGGATGCCCCCTGTTCCAGTCGCAGGCCTAGGTGTAAAGAGATCTTTGGAAAGGTCTCTGTACTGTCCCCTCATATATTTATACATTGTGATTAGATCCCCCTAAGCCTTTGTTTTTCCTAACTAACTAACCCCAAGTTTAATAACCTGTCTTGGTATTGCAGCCCCCCCCATTCCTCTAATAATCTAGGTCGCTCTTCTATCTACCTGTAAGATTATGCTATTTATAACCTTCTATACTTTTGCTAACAAGAAATGCATCCATTCCTCTCTTAAATTCATTCAGTGAGTTGGCCATCACCACTTCCTCAGGAAGAGAGTTCCAGAGCCTCACTGCTCTTACCGTGAAGAACCCTCTTCTATGCTGATGTAGGAATTTTCTTTCCTCCAATCGAAAAGAATGCCCCCTTGTTCTTGTCATAGTCCTTGGTACAAACAGATCATGGGAGAGATCTCTATATGGCCCTCTGATATATTTGTACATATTTATTAGGTCTCCCCTAAGTCTTCTCTTTTCTAGAGTAAATAGACCTAATTTTGATAACCTTTCCGTGTATTGTAATGCACCCAGTCCATTTATTATTTTAGTAGCCCGCCTCTGAACCCTTTCAAGTTCAGTAATGTCTTTCTTCAGCACCGGCGCCCAAAATTGCACACAATACTCCAAGTGTGGTCTGACTAGTGATTTGTACAGAGGGAGAATGATGTTTTCATCTCGTGCCCCCAGACCTCTTCTAATGCATCCCATCACCCTATTTGCTTTGGTGGCTGCTGCCTGACACTGGGCACTCCAATTTAGATTCTTATTCACTAAGATGCCTAAGTCTTTTTCCATGTCTGATTTCCCCAGCAGTTTCCCATTTAGTAAGTAATCGTAGCATCTGTTTCTCCTTCCCATGTGCATAACCTTACACTTATCTGTGTTAAACCTCATTTGCCATTTTTCAGCCCAATTCTCCAATTTACTCAAATCCATCTGTAGTTGCAAACTGTCCTCCTTTATGTTAACTATCTTACATAGTTTTGTATCATCTGCAAATACTGATATTTTACTCTGTAAACCATCCACCAGATCATTAATAAATATATTAAATAGTAGGGGGCCCAATACAGACCCCTGTGGCACCCCACTAGTAACCCTGGCCCAATCTGAGTATGCACCATTAATAACCACTCTTTGTTTTCTACCACTAAGCCAGCTACCTACCCATCTACACACATTTTCCCCGAGCCCAAGCTTTCTCATTTTACTTAGCAGTCTTTTATGTGGGACAGTGTCAAATGCTTTACCGAAGTCGAGATAAATGACATCCAATGATTCTCCTCGGTCCATGTGAGAGCTTACATCCTCATAGAAGCTGATCAGGTTAGTTTGACAGGAGCGATCCTTCATAAATCCATGTTGATATGGAGTTAAACAGTTATTAACATTGAGACATTCCATAATAGTATCCCTTAAAAACCCTTCAAACATTTTACCCACAACAGATGTTAAGCTTACCGGCCTATAGTTTCCAGGTTCCCTTTTGCACCCTTTTTTGAATATTGGTACCACATTTGCTAGCCGCCAATCCAGTGGAACAGACCCAGTTTCTATAGAGTCTTTAAATAAAAGGAATAGAGGCCTGTCTATCACATTACTTAACTCCCTTAATACCCGAGGGTGAATGCCATCAGGGCCTGGTGATTTGTCAATTTTAATGTTACTAAGTCGGTTCTGCACTTCTTCCTGGGTTAGGCAGGTCATACTTAATGGGGCATTTACATGATCACTCTGCATTTCCCCTGGCATATGCTTTTCCTGTGTGAACACAGTTGAGAAAAAAGTATTTAAAACATTTGCTTTTCCCACATCGCTTTCTATGATTTTACCCTCATTATTCTTTAAAGGGCCAACACCATCAATTTTAATCTTTTTTCTGTTTATATAATTAAAGAATAGTTTGGGATTTGCTTTGCTTTCCTTAGCAATGAGTCTCTCAGTTTCTACTTTTGCTAAATATATTTGTTTTTTACACATTTTATTTTTTTCTCTATATATTTTTAATGCTTCCTCGCTGCCTTCTTGTTTTAGCTTTTTAAATGCCTTTTTCTTATTATTCATTGCCCCTTTTACATCCTTATTGGATGTGGCTCGAGTGGCAGCCAGATCCGGGGCTCGTGCAGCAGCCTGTCGCCCACAACTTAATAAAGGGGGTATTTACAGGGGAAGAGTTTGTCAGTGACGCCACCCGTGGGTTGCGGTGATAGTTTGGTGACACCGCCGCTGCCTTGGTATAGGGGTACCCGGGGCTGATGGAGCGGGGCAGCAGAATGCTATCCCCTCCACGGGTAGGGAGGTGTTGTCCCGGGCCCAAGTGTAGGTGATGTGCAGTGCTGGGGCACAGTCTGCAGGCTGGACCGGATGACACGGGCGTATTCACTGGTGTTGAATAAACCATACAAAGTCCAAGTAGTAAACCAAGTCCCGCACACCGGTTGACAGGACAGGGGCCCTTCCTCCTGCACTTCAGTGTTTTCTCTTGTGTGTTGACTAGTCCGCATAAAACGGGAAAAGTCCGCTCCCGGTGTCTTTGCTGTGGGAGCTGTTGCCCGTGAGAGCTAACCCTTGGGATTGGTGCAGGCACTTGCAGACGCCCTATCCCTCCGCATTGGGCTTCCATCTCGCTCTATCTGGGCTCACTGGTGGTACAAGACGTGGAATCTTGTCCCCTGCTGGCTAATTGACAAGGGGCTTGAAGCTGTCCTTGCCCTAGGGTCCAGGCACCCTGACTGTTCACAGCCTCCGGACCGGATTCCCGCTGTCGGCACTGGCGGACTACAACCCTTCCCCGGTCCACTTAATGTCTCCCGCGACCGGATCTCCGTCGCTTGTGGCCCTGCTCTGCCATCTGCTACCTAGTCAGCTTAGGTAGTCCAGTAGTCCGGGAGCTACAACCCCCGACTACCACTTCCCTCCTCTCACTTCCTCTGTCCAGACTCGACTGTGTCTCAGCTCTAACTGCTGTGTTCCCTCCCCTGACACCTCAGGACCCCTAGGTGGGCGTCACCATCTGCCTGGCCCCGTCCACTGGTGTGTGCCTATTGTCCTGGGGGGGTGACTAGACTTCGTGGCTGATGTTGTACCAGTGTGTGGGTTTGTGTTGGTAGGACAAGGAGGAGAGTCCTGCATCTGTAAGATGGATGCAGTCTCCTGTGACAACCAGGTTTTGCCAGGGCGTCACACCTCCACTCTTTTGACTGCTCCTTGTTTTCAGGGTGAGACAAATAATTCCAGGTCTCATAGTAACCAGTCGATCCAGGAAGTTCTTTTCAGTCCGGAAACGCTGACAAATGGACCAGGAAGTTTTCACTCACTTGCTTCTCTGATCTGTTGTCAAACATTTGGTGACCCATTTTGCAGACAGCTTTCTTTCTCACGTCCAAATGTTCATGGATAAGGACACAAACACATTCACGGGAAATCCCCATGATGTCTGCTATTGCTTTAGCTGAAATTTGTTGATTCTCCAGTATGAGGTTGTGCACAGCATCAACGATCTCAGGAATAACAACCACTCTCGATTGTCCAGGACGTTCCTCATCATTGGTACTGAAGGGGTCCGTTTTAAATTTGGCAACCCAGTTCTTAACTGTGGAATATGAAGGGCATTGATCCTCCAATGTCTGCGACATATCACCATGAATATCCTTTGTGGACTTTCCTTGCAGAAACAAGAATTTTATCACTCCTCTGCTCTCAGTTGCTGTGAATATCACATTAGACTACACCATTTTGTTTTTCCGCGTGCGTAGAGCACTGTTGGCAAAAGCAACAAACACAAAATTTGGAAAATATATATTAGACACATAAGGCATTCATGTGATGTAACATTCGTTACCATAGAAACAAAAAAATCACAAAGCCAAAGACTTATCAGCAGCCCCTTGTATAAGACTGATGGTAGGACCCCTGCATTTTGAAGTAATTTCCTGTTATGTCAAGTAGGGCCTTCACATTCCTATTGTACTGGGTCTATCCTGGTTGGTGAAACATAATTGTGAAGTGGATTGGCAATCCAGGGAAATTGTGGAGTGGTGAAATTACTATCTTGACAATTGCCTGAACACTTCTCTCTCTGCAGAGTCTATGGAGACCTTACCTGCATTATTGTCTAGTTTTAAGTATGTATTCTCAGAGAGAGGATATCAGGATTTGCCTCCACATCTTGTTTATGACTGTAGCAGAAATCTGCTACCTGGAGCAAAACTACCCATGTCCAGACTGTATAATCTATCTGGCCCAGAGATACAAGCAGTGTTGGACTGGCTACCGGAGGAACCGCCAGTGATACCAGGTCTGGCTGCGGTTATTCTGCTGCCCTGCAGCAGTCAAACTGCTTGGATCCGGGGTTGCTGTGGCTCAAGTGTCTCCAGACTTGGGGGCTTGCGGACACTTCAAATGTGAAGGTGGTTATTTACAAGGGATAGTTTGTGACGCCATCCGTGATTCGTGGTAAGGGGAGTATCGCCGCTGCTGATGGGAGTACCCGAGGAGATGGAGTGGGGCAGCCAGATGGTGATCCCTCCACGCGTAGGGGAGACCCCGGGACTCTGGAAATAGGTGGCAGATAGCGTTGTGCAGGCTATGCTGGCAGGCAGGACGCAGGGTGTGCAGTATACTTGTCGCGGGCGGGGAGGATGCCGCCGCTGCTGCACGCTCGCTAACACTCGGGTCCGGCGCTGCTGTGGCTGCTTGGTGGGTCGAGCGGTGGGCCGGATCCGGGGACTCGAGCGGCGCTCCTCGCCCATGAGTGAAAGGGGTGGTTGGTTTGGGGGATTTAGTCCGTGACGCCACCCACGGGTCGTGGTGAAGATGGGCACCACTGCTGCTGGTGACGGGGATCCCGGGAACGATGGTAGGGAGCAGCTGGGATGTTGTTTTCCCCCTCCGTGGGTAGGGGTTGGTGGTCCCGGGGCCCGATGATGTGACAGGGTGGCTGGGTTTGTGAGGTGCAGGGTTGCAGGGACAGCGCGGTGCGGTGCTGGATGGCACGGGTGTACTCACTCAGCAAGAGATGCACAAAGCCCTTGGTAAACCGAACGGCTGGATGGATGGGTCCCACAGCCGGCTGCAGTGTCCCTCCCCGGACAGATGATGGTGGCTGTCTTTCCCTGCACCTTGATGTTCTGGTTTGACTACTATGGATCCCCAACGGTAGTCCACTCCCCGGTGTATGGATGCCGGAGGAGCCTGTTTGCTCGCAGGCGCTGGCCCTTGGGTCTCTAGCCTTAGGCGGTAGCTGTATACCCTCACGGTGTGGGCTGTTGCCTTCTATCGGGTCTTTCGTTGTTAGGAAACCCCTGAGGTTCCGGTCACATTCGGATTTGACTATTGTCGGCGGCTCCAAGCCTGGTCGGGGTCCGATGGCCCTGCCTGTGTGTGCTGGCTTCACTTCGCTCCCTGGTCAGTACCGGCGGGCCAACGCCCGACCCCGGTCCTACGGTTCCGCGTTGCTTCACCACTCCTGCAGACGGCCACCACCATCTGCCAACCTTGCTGTCAGTGCCTGGGCCACAACCCAGACACCCAAGTGCTTGCTCCTCTCACTTCAAACTCCTAAACTGTTCTGACACTTTTCCCGCCTCCAAGCCTGTGAACTCCTCGGTGGGTGGGGCCAACCGCTTGGCTCCGCCCCACCTGGTGTGGACATCAGACACTGGAGGGAGGCAACAAGGGTTTTGTGTTTGGCTGGTATCCCTGTCTAATGGGGGTGGGGGTGTTTGTGTGTTATCTGTGACGACCTGGCTAGTCCAGGGCGCCACATACTCACTTAGGCTGTGTGGATGTGTACCGCCCCGCGCTCGGCTGCAGCCAAGCCGCTCAGATCCGGGCTCGTTGGTGGGTGGCTCGAGCGCCTCCGGACCCGGGTCACTTTGCTCTGAAAGGGGATGCTGGCGCTTTTGGTGGGGGTTAGGTAGATGCACGGCCGGAGCCGCACTTGAGTTCGTGACACCATCCACGGGATGTGGTGAAGGTAGACACCACCGCTGCAGTTACGGGGCGATGTTTATGCAGCATGTTGTTAACCCCTCCGTGGGCAGGGATGGTGGCCCTGCCGAGGCCGGGTGTCTGGGAGCGATCAACGTGACTTGCGGTGCTGGCTTCCGGTCGAGGATCACCTCCTTTGCAGCCGGGTGGACTGCCGGAGCCGTCGTCATCTCTGTTGCGGCCATGCTCGGGGCCGGATGCGATGTCGTCGGCGGTGCTGGAGCGATGGTGATGGTAAGGCCTGAGGGCCCAGTAGCTGGGTCCTCCCCAGTAGGTGGTACGAGCACCGCTGCCACGGACTGAGGCAGCGGGTCGGTAGGGGTGGTGGGTGCGGACACGGGCGACAAGGGAGACGGTGTGGTGGACGGGAGCAGGCCGGGTCCCTAAGCCAAGATGGCCGGTTCCTGGGGATATAGGGGCGTAGGTCACTGCTTACCCGCTCCTCCGAGATCATCTCCACTTCGCGTGCCCGGACAGCTGCAGCCATGCCCTTCATCTCCGACGCCCACTTCGCCAGCATGAAGTGGGCTTGGGCCTGCGTACTCCGACACATCCTGCCACGTTGGTATCCAGGAACAGGTTGCTGCAGAGTCCTGGTGTCCCTGCACTTCACAGCGTTAGTTACGTGCCGCTGTTCTTCACCCGCTTCTCCCCCTTGGTCTTTTTGCGGCACCCCCTTCTTTTTTTTTTTTTTTAACTTCGTTTTATTAACAATTTCAAACATGGTACAACTGACATTTGCCATATAAAGATAGCTCAGTATATAGATAGTAATATTTGAATATAACAATGAATAAAGTCCATAATATCTTTAGCACTTAACATAGAACAATGTTATTATCCATACTTCTTATCATTTGCATAAATATCTAATTTTATATTGAGCATAAGAACAGCTCTAACTATCAGCATGACCATATTTTGAAAACAAGATAGAAAGAGGAATAGAAAAATGAAGAAAGAAAGAACAACAACAGCCACATTGCATTATTATATCTCAATATACCATTGGACAGTGTTTCATATCCCAACATCTAACGGGAACCACCAATATCCGCATAATCTCCCTCAAACCTCCGCAAGTGTGTCTGGAGAAGAATTCCACAAACCCCAGATTTTGATAAATTTTCCTGGGCACCGCCTATTATAATATACCACCCGTTCATAGACTATGGTTGTATTGACTAGTTTAACCCAGGACCGTACAGTTGGATTCGAATCTCCCATCCACCTCAGAGCTATTAATTTCCTAGCCAGAAACAATGCCTCTCTGAGGAATATTGTCATGTAATGATCCCAGGACTCTTCCTCCACCACCCCAAACAGGCATATCAAAGGGTCACACAAAACAGGAATTGACACAATCGATGTCAGCAGAGATGTCACTCCTCGCCAGTACGAAGATATATTGGGACAGCTACAGATCATATGTATGAAATTTTCCCCTGAGAGATGACACCTCGGACACTCCGATGTACGAGAACGGCCCATACTAAATAATCGAGTTAGAGTAAGGTATGCCTGGTGGACAATGTAGCATTGGATCAACTTATTATTAACCGAAGGGGATACCGCAGTCGGAGATTCCAATATCTCTTCCCATTCCTCTCCCTGTAGAGAGGGAATTAGAGATTTCCATCTATCCTAGGCTGGCAAGGGGTCCGACTCCACCCCCACTGACAACAGGTAAGTATATATAGCTGAGATTAGGCCTCGAGGTCCTTGTGATTTTAGAATACCTATCATAGGAAGTGATGATATCAATTTCCTCGCTCCAATTTTCTGTTTGTGGGATTGAATCGCTGTGCGAATCTGCAGGTATCTAAAAAACTGTGATCTTGGAACATTATATTCAATCTGGACTTGTTCAAAGGACTTGAAGGTTGTGGTTCCCGGGACAAAAAGATCACCTAATGCACTGACGCTGTGAGTGGCCCAGAATTGCGCCGAGGGGTGATCTCTCAGAGTATGGAAGTGGCTATTCCCCCATAATGGGAGTTCCGCCACCACCCCTTCGAAGTGTACCACCCTCTTGGCTTGTCGCCAGACTAATCTTGCCAACCTGAGAAGGGGTAATTGCCGTGGTGTTCTCAGTCCATCTGATTTCAGAAAACCCACTAAACAATCAGTCCCAGCCGCGTGTGCCATGTGACTCTCAGAGTTTGGCAGCTGACATCCAGGCATCCAAGTTTCTAGTGCCCTAAGCTGTCCCGCGAGGTAGTAGAGGAAGAACTCCGGTAAAGCCATCCCTCCCAGTCTTTTGGATCTCTGTAAAATGGAGTTCCCCCATATGAAAGAGGTAGTAAGCGAGTTCAACATTGAGAAGAAGGATTTGGGTACTGATACTGCACTATGTTGTAGTGTATAGCTTAGCTTTGGAAGTAATATCATTTTGATTAAATTTATTCTGCCAACCACTGACAGGGGTAGCTTGCTCCACAGGTTATATTTAAGTTTAACATGCTCCAGAAGTGGTGTTATACTCGTCTGCAGGTCTAGTGTATGGTCTTTCTGTATGTGTATTCCCAGGTATTTAAAGCTAGTTACCACTTGCAGAGGTGACCTACCCTCCATTGAAATTCCAGACCCATGCATTAATGGCATCAAAGCCGACTTATCCCAGTTGATGCGTAGTCCCGAAAACTCCCCAAATTTATCTATAGTGTCTATAACCATCGGTAGAGTCTCTTGCACTCGATCTAAGAAGACAACCATGTCATCCGCATACAATCCTACTTGATCTGTTCGGTCGGCTATAGTGATTCCAGTGATCTGTGGATGAGAGCGGATTCTAATTGCCAAAGCTTCAATAACTAGTGCAAACAATGCTGGAGACAGAGGGCATCCCTGTCTTGTGCCCCGATTCAATGAGAAGGGTGTAGACATAGCACCATTGACTAGTATCCTGGCTGTCGAGGACCTATACAACATATGAATCCAATTACTGAATTTAGGCCCAAAAGCGAATCTCTGGAGGCAGGCAAATAAAAATGGCCATTCTACCGAGTCAAATGCCTTGGCTGCGTCCAGCGAGGCCAAGGCACACTCGTTCTCCTGGACCAGTGTGCTATATTGCACTATGGACTGGACCCGTCTTATATTTATAGAGGTGTTTTCCCAGGCATAAATCCGGTTTGATCTGGGTGAACTATACTCAATATGACTGAGTTAAGCCTGGACGCCAGTATTTTGGTAAAGATCTTGTAATCCACATTAACTAGGGATATAGGACGGTATGAACCGCAGTCTAGTGGGTCTTTACCCTCCTTCCTCAGCACGACTATATGTGCTTCGTACAAGGAGGCAGGTAGAGAGTCGCCGGCTGAAAAATGTGACAAAACCTCTAAAAGAATTGGGGCCAATACGTCACAATATTTACTATAGAATTCTATGGGAAGGCCATCTGGACCCAGAGATTTCCCCCTAGCCATATCCGAGATGCCAGTAATCACTTCATCCAGTGTGATGTCCGCCTCCAGAGACTCCCTTTGTGATCCACTCAAAGTGGGAAACTCCAAATCCAACAAATATGTCACGCAACTTTGAACTCCATGAGGATTTCTAGAAGTGTATAGTGTTTTATAGTATTCACAAAAGCACTCTAAAATATCTTCAGGGGCTGTAGCTATTGAGCCATCCATCCTCCGTATACCCAATATTGTATTTGAAGTGTTGTGTTGCCTAACGATATATGCCAATAATTTACTGGATTGATTTCCAAGCTCAAAATATGATTGTCGGGTAAAGAACAATTTGCGTTTGGACTTGGTCTCAGAGTGTTGCATATATAACCTATATGATTGCATCCAGGCCGCCCTATTTCCATCGGTTGGGGACGATATATATATTGCCTCTGAGTCCCGAAGTCTCCCCTCTACTATATAATCCTCAGTTTTAGTCAGTCTTTTAAGATATGTTATAATTGAAGACAAACACCCTCTAAGGTAGGCTTTAAGAGTGTCCCACACCAAGTTAATATTTGGGGTTTAGTGTGGGCTTCCAGGAAATCCTCTATTTGGGTCAGAGTTCTATCACTTTGATCTATTAGTTTCAGCCAAAAGGGGTTTAACCTCCAAAAGGGTTTACCAACACCTTGGCTAGTCTTCATAGTAAGAATCACTGGGCTGTGATCTGATATGCCCCTGACCCCATGTACCACGTCATCCACCCAGGTTGCGATATTGCTCGACCCAAAAATATAATCCAGTCGGGACAGCGTGCGTCTAGTAGAAGAATGACATGTAAATTCTCGGGTATTAGGATGCCGGAGTCGCCAAAGGTCAATCCACCCACCTCCCTCCGCACATTGCTGCAAATCAGTCAAGTGTGTGGTCGAATGTTGTCCCCCTCCATCCATCCGAAACCTGTCCTGCTCCTCATTCATCACAAGATTAAAATCCCCCATACATAACACATACGCATCTGGATAATTGAGGGCAAAGCTCATTGCTTGTTTAAGAATGGAGATGCGAGCTGGCGGGGGGTTGTAAATACATAACAGCACATAATCTCTACAGTTTATAGACGCATATATAAACACAAATCGCCCCTCCGGGTCACGCCTCACCACCTTCACTTCCCAACGGATATGTCTATGGACCAATAGAGAGACACCCCTTGAGTAGCTGGTGTGGAACGCATGTGCCGACCATTGTACCCACGGTTTGTTTACTAGTCTGGCTGTGTCCCATGTGAAGTGAGTCTCTACCAATACCACCAGTTGGGTCTTGACTTGCTTAATTTGGGAGAATACCTTAATACGTTTTTTGGGCGATTTAAGGCCTCTGACATTCCAGGTCATAAATATCAGCTCTGACCCCATATCACATAGATCTTTTTATAGAACCAGGATCCCAGGTATAAGACGCTTTCTGCCCTGCAATTAAGTGTGGTTAACCCTCCAACAGTAATAAGTCTGTCCCTGCAAAGAAATAAAGTTAATGCAATTGCAGCTGTAAACATAAAGAACCAATATCGAACTTCAGGACCTTTCCGATAAGTCCTGTAAAACATTTCAAACATCAATGGGGATACCACCACTGAATACAGTGTCCTGGTATAGGTGGTATAAGGGTGCACAAGATAGGGCTCCCATTTCACAAGAACCAATTCCTGGCCAATTCCTCCATCACTCGAGGCACGGGGAAGTCCCATCTGTCTCCAAAGGGGGCTTCAAGCAACCATGGAAGAAGAATGTCGCCAGGGGGCACAGAAAATGTCACCTAGGAAAGTAATCTCATTGCTTCTGCCCCTTAGGTTTCGGGTGTACCTGTAGCAAGTCCTCAGCCTCACCAGGTGTAGTAAAAAACAGAGACGACCCTTCATGCACTATGCGGAGAAGGGCAGGGTACAGCATAGAGTAGATGATGTTCCGCTCCCTTAATTTCTTCTTCACCTCCATGAAGTGGGCCCTCTGTTTCTGTTTCTGGAGGTCCACTGAAAAGTCCGGAAAGATCGAGAGCGCAGCATTATTGAACTTGAGTGGGCTCTTCTGTCAGGCCAGACGGAGTTCTGTGTCTCTATCTCTGCAGTTGAGCATCTTTGCTAAAAAGGGACGTGGTGGCACGCCTGGAATTGGAGGCCTCGTTGGAACTCTGTGCGCACTCTCCACCGCAAATGTCGAGGAGAACTCATCTCCGAGATTAGATTTCAGCCACTCCTCCAGGAATTGTTCCGGATGCTGACCTTCCAAGCGCTCTGGCAGTCCTATGATTCGTATATTGTTTCAACGCATGTGGTTCTCCAGATCGTCTGCTTTCTGGCGCCATGCATTTGCCGATCCGGCCATTGTGGTCATTTTAGTTTTGAGTGTTACAGTTTGATCCTCCAGTTCAGACACTCGCGTCTTGACTTCCGCTGTTCGGGCCCTCAGGGATTGCATGTCCTGACGCAGGAGGCCCACCTCTGAATGTACCTCCTCAATCTTCCCTGTGAGGGAGCTGTTGCTTGTATAAATTGCTTGTAGAAGCTGTTCATACACCTGCCTCAGGGTTAAATCATCTTGATCCTCTGACCCATCATCCAATAGTGCCTGACCTTTTGGGGTGGCATTTCTCTTGGCTTTAGGGGCATCTGCCTGACCACCCCTTGCAAACTCCTTAAGTTTGTCAATAGCTCCACTTTGTTTAGGGGGACTCATATTGATACACTGGGGATTTGCTGATTCTGCACCCTTCTCTTATCGTGCCCCCGTGCGTCTGAATCTGTGGCTTTATAATGTATATTTAGTAATATGTCTGTCTCCCCTTCCTCACCACGTCCAGAGAGCCGGAAAACAGCCACTTATATGGTGGCTAATAAGAATGAAGGGAGTCCCAGGGCAGCACAGCACTCAGGGTGTATTTATCAGGATGATGCAGGCCTGCGCAGCGTGGGGACTTCAATATGTGCCACTTACAGTGGTACCTCGCATAACGAGTAACCCTCTTAACAAGAATTTCGCTTAACAAGCAAAGCTTTCTGTAAATTTGTAACCCGCTTTACGAGAAAGCTTTGCTGTACGAGCGAAATTCTCACCGCACACACTTCCGGTTTCGTCCATCCACCACACTCTGACCCGCACTTGCAGTCCACACAAACACACACATGTACGCATAAACACACACGCACGCACACACATACAGTATTATGCTCACCTTACCTTCCGTTCCACCGCCGGTCTCATGGTTCTTCTAGTTCCCGGGTACATCGCGACGTCCTCGCGGCGAACTACAAGACCCAGGAGGCATGCGATGGAACGGAAGGTAAGGTGAGCATATAATATAACATAATATGTTTACCTTTCGTTTCATCGCCGGCCTCCTGGGTGCTGTAGTGCGCCACTCCGCTCCAGTCCACGCTGTGTATCTGCATCCATAGCGACGAGGGAGGAACTTCCTGTCATCGCTAATGAAAGGCAGAGCGCTGGCCAATCAGAGGCAAGCGGCTCTGCCTTTGACGTCAGGGCTCTGGCCGGGAACTTCCTGCCTCGTCGTTATGGTAACACGTTACACAGCCCAGCCCCGTACCAGAGAACAGCAAGTCCCAGCAGACCGGCGATGGAACGGAAGGTAAGGTGAGCATATAATATGTGCGTGCGTGCATGTGTGTTTGTGTGAGTTTGTGTGTGTTTGTGTGTGTTTGTGTGTGTTTGTGTGTGTTTGTGCATGACAGAATAGGGGACCAGGATGGGACATTTTAGAAGTTGTGGAACGGATCATCAGCATTGCAATGATTTCCTATGGGAAATCTTGCTCTGCTGAACGAGTACCTTGATTAACAAGCACAGTCGCAGAACGGATTGTTCTCGTTAAGCAAGGTACCACTGTATTTGTTTTCATGTGTTAGGCGGGCTTTGCACGTTGCGACATCGCAAGCCGATGCTGCGATGTCGCACGCGATAGTCCCCGCCCCCGTCGCAGGTACGATATCGTGTGATAGCTGGCGTAGCGAAAATTATCGCTACGCCAGCTTCACATGCACTCACCTGCCCTGCAACCGTCGCTCTGGCTGGCGACCCACCTCCTTCCTAAGGGGGCGGGTCGTGCGGCGTCATAGCGACGTCACATGGCAGGCGGCCAATAGCGGCGGAGGGGCGGAGATGAGCAAGATGTAAACATCCCGCCCACCTCCTTCCTTCCGCATTGTGGCCGGCGGCAGGTAAGGAGATGTTCCTTGCTCCTGCAGCTTCACACACAGCGATGTGTGCTGCCGCAGGAGCGAGGAACAACATCGTACCTGTCGCGGCACCGGCATTATGGAAATGTCAGAGGCTGCAATGATGATACGATAACGGCGCTTTTGCGCTCGTTCATCGTATCATCTAGAATTTACACACTACGACATCGCAAGTGACGCCGGATGTGCGTCACTTTCGATTTGACCCCACCGACATCGCACCTGCGATGTCGTAGTGTGCAAAGCCGCCCTTAGGAAGAATCTGCAAGGCCTGTGTTTCAAGGCACACACTCCACACCCTCCAGCACTCTATGGGTTAAAGTCTCCTGCACTGCAGCCGGCCCCTTAATGTGCTGCTCTCTGACTGCCAGTTACACAGCTAAGGGATTAACTCCCTGTGCTCACTGCTCCCGGGTCTTCACCTCTGGCCATAAATCTGTCACTCCTCACTGCTCTCCAGAGTCATGCTCTGCTGCTCACTGTGGAAATGCATGCTGTAGGGAAGATGGCTGCTGCTCCACACTCCCCAGCCTCAGGAGATCCAGCAACGCCGTGCAAGAGTCAGGGAATAGCTCCAGTGGGAATCACCATCCTCCAGATGGTGTCTCCTGTCACAGCAGCAGGTCAGTGAGTAAATGGGTCAGGTAACCGGGTGTAAATGGCCAGGATACGATGAGGATTATAGGAGCTCTCTTCCCATGCGTCCTCTCTGGTCGGCTACATCGCCCCGCCCCCCGGCACCCCCTTCTTTTGCTGGGTCGCTTCGCTTTTCGACCGCGCGCTTTGTTGCACGGCCGTGTTCCCAGGGGGCAGGCTTCGGCTTTCGCGCCCTTTCTGCGGGGAAGAAGACTCTTGCGGGAATCTTCGTGCCAAAAGATAGCAGCGAGATGGCGGATTCTGAAAACTTTGCAACGGATCACCGCTGACTTCACTTCAAGGCGCACTTCACTAGGTAAATGAATAGGTAAGTATCCTGTTCGTGGCGCCAGAAGACGCCGCTCGGATCCGGGCTCGTTGGTGGGTGGCTCAAGCGCCTCCGGACCCGGGGTCACTTCGCTCTGAAAGGCGATGCTGGCGCTTTTTGTGGTGGTTAGGTAGGTGCACCGCCGGAGCCGCGCTTGAGTTCGTGACACCACCCACGGGATGTGGTGAAGGTAGACACCACCGCTGCAGTTATGGGGCACCCGGGGGAGATGTTTATGCAGCAAGTTGTTAACCCCTCCGTGGGCAGGGATTGTGGCCCCGGGACCCGTTGGGGGTAGCTGGGCGGTGCAGGGCGGTGCGCAGCCGGATGGCACTGTTGTACTCACTATTATTGACACACACAAGTCTCTGGTAAACCAAGTTGATGGTGGTCAGTGTCTGCACCGTGTTGCGTATATGTAGACTGACTGCGCTTCAGAGACGGGAGTCCGCTCCCCGGTTTTGTGTATGTCGGGAGAGCCCTTTTGCCCTCAGACGCTGGCCCGTGGGATCTCTCTGCCTGTGCGGTGACTTTCTATCCCCCTCGGTGGGCTGTTGTCTTCGGTCAGAACTTGGGTGGGAAAGGACCTATAGTCCAGACCGCAATCAGTTAATTAACTCAGTCCAGTGGATTCTGGACCTCGTTTCAGGGTCTGAGTACCCCCCTGTGTGCTCCATTTCCGAGTCGGTTCCCCGGGTCGGTACCGGCGGGCCACTACCCTGTCCCGGTCCACCACGGTTCCCCTGAGCCATCTTCCCGGCTCCTGCAGGCTAAGGGCACCATTTACCTCCTAGCCAAAGGTGCCCAGGCTCCAACCCCGGCACCTGTCAGTCTCCTTCACTCACTACTCAAACATCAAAACTGATCTGACGTGTTTCCCTGCCTCAGGCCCAATGAACTCCTCGATGGGCGTGGCCAACTGCCTGGCTCCACCCCCTGGTGTGTTGATCCAGCACTGAGGGAGGTGACTAGGGTTTTAATGGTTGGCTGATGACACCTTTTTGGGGTACAATAAAGATGTATGAATCCAGCGCAGACTTATATTGAATAAAAAAGTTTTTTCTTTCTTTATTGGAATAGTAGAATAAATAAAAAAATCCAGGGACATGCAAAAGTAAATTCTAGCCCCAGTTCAGAGCGATGCGTTTCAACAAGTTGTCTTAATCATGGTCAGACCATGATTAAGACAACTTGTTGAAACGCGTCGCTCTGAACTGGGGCTAGAATTTACTTTTGCATGTCCCTGGATTTTTTTATTTATTCTACTATTCCAATAAAGAAAGAAACAACTTTTTTATTCAATATAAGTCTGCGCTGGATTCATACATCTTTATTGCTATTGCTTGGTATTCCTAACCATCCGTGCGCTGGACCTCCACTGCGGGACTGCAATATTGGTGAGCTGAACAATTTATTCTGTTTTTGGGGTACAGGTGTTATGCGGAGGTCTATCTGTGACTACCTGGCTAGTCCAGGGCGTCACAGATGTTGGTGCAACTGTGGCACCCTGGCCTAGCCAGGTCGTCACAAATAACATCTAAACACCCCACCCCCATTAGACAGGGACACCAGCCAAACAAAAATCCTTGTTGCCTCCCTCCAGTGTCTGATGTCCACACCAGGTGGGGCGGAGCCAAGCGGTTGGCCCCACCCACCAAGGAGTTCACAGGCCTGGAAGCGGGAAAAGTGACGGAGAACAGTTTAGGAGTTTGAAGTGAGAGGAGCAAGCACTTGGGTGTCTGGGTTTGTGGTCCAGGCACTGACAGCAAGGTTGGCAGACGGTGGTGGCCGTCTGCAGGTGTGGTGGAGCAACGCGGAACCGTAGGACCGGGGACAGGCGACGGCCCGCCGGTACTGACCGGGGAGCGAAGTGAAGCCAGCACACACAGGCAGGGCCATCGGACCCCGACCAGGCTTGGAGCCGCCGACAATAGTTGGATCCGAATGTGACTGGAACCCCAGGGGTTTCACAACAGCAAAAGTCCCGATTGAAGGCAACAGCCCACACCGTGAGGGTTAGAGACCCAAGGGCCAGCGTCTGCGGGCAAAAGGGCTCCTCCGGTACCCATACACCGGGGAGCGGACTACCGTTGGGAATCCATAGTAGTCAGAAAGAGAACATCAAGGTGCAGGGAAAGACAGCCGCCATCACCTGTCCGGAGAGAAGCACTGCAGCCGGCTGCGGGACCCGTCCATCCAGCCGTTTGGTTTACCGAGGACTTTGTACCTTTCTTGCTGAGTTAGTACACCCGTGCCACCCGGCACCGCGCCGCGCTGTCTCTGCAACCCTGCACCTCACCAACCCTGCCTCCCTGTCACAACATCACCAGGCCCCGGGACCACCGACCCATACCCACAGAGGGGGAAAACAACATCCCAGCTGCTCCTTACCATCGCTCCCGGGATCCCCGTCACCAGCAGCGGTGGTGCCCATCTTCACCATGACCCGTGGGTGGCATCACGGACTAAATCCCCCAAACCAACCACCCCTTTCACTCACGGGCGAGGAGTGCCGCTCGAGTCCACGGATCCAGCCCACTGCTCGAGCCACCGAGCAGCAGCCGCAGCAGCGCCGGACCCGAGCGTTAGCGAAAGCGCAGCAGCGACGGCGTCCTCCCCGCCCGCGACACAACCATTAAGCAGACTCTGATATAGGAGTAAACCAAGTCTCTAGGTGCCGCTGCCACTCGGGGGAGCTCGTCCGGGTATCCGTTCCTGCTGGCATTGCTTAGTGGTCCGGAGCCTGCCTCCATGAACAATTATGTAGATGTTCCTAAGTGACCCTTCGGTCTGAAGCTGTCAGGGTCCCGCTCCCTATAGTGATATAGTGGAGCTGTGCTCTCAATGGCTGAGACTTGGGACTTCTCTAGGCCGCATAAGCTGGAAAGCCCTATCCCCCTCGTTGTGTTGGTGCCTTTGATCTCTGAGCTCTTAGGGACAGTTCATAAAGAGACTATCCTCCACAGGTGAATTATCAGGTTGCGTGAAGCTACTCCCAGATCTAGGGTCTTGTACCCCGCCGTACTTGGTACCGGTCCGGTTACTGGACTTTCCGGTGCCGACCGTTCCCAAAACTAAGTCAGTACACCCTTCTCCAATACCCTGCGACCGGGTCTCCGACTCATCTGGTCCCAGACCACTGTCTGCGACCCAACTAAGATCACACATGTAGCTACAACTCCCTCAGCTCCTCACTCTCTGAGGGCTACTTCTGAATTGACTTCCTCCCTCCCACCAGTCTGCCTGACCCATAGTCGGGTGGCCCTTTTCCAGCTAGACAACCCACTGGTGTGCCTGACGGTGTGGTGTGAGGTGTGGTTAGGATTTGAGTGCTGATGGAAGCAATACCAGTGTGTAGGAACCCAGAACCATGGAGGGTGAGTTCTGCACCATGAGAGACAGGGTTGCAGTTCCCTGTGACACCCTGATAGAGTCAGGGGCGTCACATTCCCCCTTGGTTAAACGTAGCTCGTCCCCGAGCTACAGGACACCCAGAGGTTTTATTTTTCTTTTACACTGTAAAAAGAGAATAACAGGTTATGCATAAATATTCATCCCACATAGGGGAGGCAATACACTTAAACATTGCAAACTCTGATTAGTCCTTTAGCTACAATAACGGGGAACGCTACCGGTTGTAGCAGTAGTCGGTGGCTCAGCCTGCTCTCCTGCAGCCCCTTCCTGCGACAGTCCATTCCCATTGTCCCTCTACCTTCAACCCGCCACCCAAACAACCTGGATCCTTAATGCCACCTCTAATCCTGGTGGACATCCCTTTTCCAAGTACCTTAGTAGTCCATGGTGACAGCATTGAAGTCCTGGAGGTGCAAAAGGCGACTCTGGAATGCGCACTAGGCGCAATTATATACAAGAGGCACAAGTTTGTGCTGGCTGCTGCTAGTCTTGCAGCCATGGTCCATTTTTAATAATAAAGTGCAACTAAAAATCAGGTGAAGTATACGGGTCATTGGCGGGCATGTAAATCAGCAGTTTTCAACATTTGCATATCATTATCAACAGTGGCAACAATATAAACACAACTTTTGACATTAGAGTAGCCGGGTTCCTCTACCATTACTGCAGCAGGCAATCTGCGGCGGCCGGAGCGACCGGCACTAACTTTTTCACCAGGTTGAAACGCTGCACGGGGCCACGGTACTGCGGCCCTCGGACCCGCCAACGCTGCTCTCGAGCAAGCACCTCTGCACGCAGCTGCATCAGCTGCCGCCAATGCCTTTTCCAATCGTGGGCACTGATCTCAGGTTCCACCTCCTTCTATGGGAACTGGCTGTAGATGAACTCCTGCGGTCCCGCTGGCTACCGGGAGGCCGCGCGGCAGTGGAACCGGCATTTCAACAGGCTCCGCCTTTGCTGCGATAAGTCAAGAAACCGGCTGTTCCACAGCCGGGATAGCAGAGTCCAGGTGCTCCATACCGAGGTACGGGCCCGGTGATGCCGCCAGGTCTGATCGGGCCGTTGATGGGACCGGAGGCATTGTGGCCTGGTCTGGTCTGTCCGGTGGTGACGCCGGAGGCGTGATGGCCTACTTGTTTTCTGCTGGGGCTGGAGGTTCCGCTGCCGGTATTGGGGGCAGCGGCTCAGCACCCGCCGAGGGCGAGGGTGGTGGCTGGGTAATCGCAGTGGCTGGGGGCAGACCGGATCCCGCGGCCGGGTAGGCCGGTTCAACCAGGACTGGATAGCTGCTTACCCATTCCACGCGCAGGGCCTCCATCTCAGGGGCCCCTACAGCCAGGCTCCTCATTTCCACTCTCCAGTAGTCCAGCATGTAGAGGAACTGCGTCCGCATCCTCCTGCAGAGCTGCTCGGTCTCCTCCTCGATCCAGGTCGCGGAACCGGGAGCAGCACGCTCCGGTGACCAGTCCCTTGCTGCCGACATTTTTCTCTGCGGGTTCCAGGAACTTTATGGCCAGAGTCCTGGCGTACCTGCGCCACTTCCATTGCTACATCCCGTTATGCCCCTTGGTTTTTGGCAGCCAGCTCTCCAGCTTCCGGCTGCGCTCTCTGGATGAGGGGCGGAGCTTCAGCTTTGCGCTCTTTTGGCGGGGAAGATGGCGTAGTTGTCCTTTTTAGGCGCCAAAATGGCGGAAAATGGCGGCAACAAGATTTTAACACCACAGTTCGGATTTTTCAAGGCGCACGTCACCCAGGTTAGTGGGCCCAGTCCGATCCTGTTCGTGACGCCAAGAATTTGAAGGTGTGCTGCCCCTGCAGCAGTCAAACTGCTCAGATCTGGGTTTGCTGTGGCTCAAGGGTCTCCGGACTTGGGAGCTTGCGGCCACTTCAAATGTGAAGGGGGGTTATTTACAAGGGATAGTTCGTGATGCCTCCCGTGGTTCACGGTAAGGGGAGTGCCACTGCTGCTGATGGGAGTTCCCGGGGGGATGGAGTGGGACAGCCAGATGGTGATCCCTCCACGGGTAGGGGAGACCCCGGGACTCTGGAAATAGGTGGCGGATAGCGTTGTGCAGGCTATGCGGGCAAGACACAGGGTGTGCAGTGTACTCACTAAGGCTGTGTGGATGTTGGTGCTACCATTAAGCAGACTCTGATATAGGAGTAAACCAAGTCTCTGGGTGCCGCTGCCACTCGGGGGAGCTCATCCGGGTATCCGTTCCTGCTGGTATTGCTTAGTGGTCCGGAGCCTGCCTCCATGCACAATTATGTAGATGTTTCTAAGTGACCCTTCGGCCAGAAGCTGTCAGGGTCCCGCTCCCTATAGTGATATAGTGGAGCTGTGCTCTCAATGGCTGACACTTGGGATTTCTCTAGGCCGCATAAGCGGGAAAGCCCTATCCCCCTCGTTGTGTTGGTGCCTTCGATCTCTGAGCTCTTGGGGTTCATAAAGAGACTATCCTCCACAGGTGAATTATCAGGTTGTGTGAAGCTACTCCCCGATCTAGGGTCCTGTACCCCGCTGTACTCGGTACCGGTCCGGTTACTGGACTTTCCGGTGCCAACCATTCTCCAAAACTAAGTCAGTACACCCTTCTCCAATACCCTGCAACCGGATCTCCGACTCCTCTGGTCCCAGACCACTGTCTGCGACCCAACCAAGGTCACACAGGGAGCTACAACTCCCTCAGCTCCTCACTCTCTGAGGGCTACATCTGAATTGACTTACTTCCTCCCACCAGTCTGCCTGACCCCTAGGCGGGTGGCCCTTTTCCAGCTAGACCACCCACTGGTGTGCCTGACAGGGTGTGGTGTGAGGTGTGGTTAGGATTTGAGTGCTGATGGAAGCAATACCAGTGTGTAGCAACCCAGAACCATGCAGGGTGAGTTCTGCACCATGAGAGACAGGGGTGCAGTTCCCTGTGACAGACTGATAGAGTCAGGGGCGTCACATTATCTGTATTGAACTCTGGAGCTCCGGAGTGCAGCCTGGACTAAACTCAGGGTTTTCAGGACTAAACTGCGAGCGCCGACTGATTCCTCAGCGAGTGCAGTTTAGTTCATGACAGCTGCAGACAGGCTGGGCTGAACTCCGAAGCGCTCACCTGAGCTGCCTGAGTTCACTCCATGCTGCACTGTGGAGCTCAGGTGAGAGCTCCGGAGTTCAATGCAGGTAACCGCAGCCAGGTCTGGTATTACTGGTGGTTCCTTCGGTAGCAAGTCCGACACTGGATACAAGCCATGAAAGACTACATTGCTGAGAGTCTGAAGAAGAGACATATCAGACCCTATGCTGTGCGTGGCGGCAGGGTTCTTCTTTGTTAAGAAAGAGGATGGGGTCTCTGCCCTTGTTTGGATTTTAGGGAATTGAATCAGATTACCATCCGAGACCAATATCCTCTTCCTCTGAGTCTGGATCTATTCAACCAAATTGTGAGAGCTAATTGGTTCTCCAAGTTGGATTGGTTCTCCAAGTTGGACTTAAGGGGGGCTTACAGTCTGGATAGAATCAGAGAAGTGGATTACTGGAAAACAGCTTTCAATACACCTGATGGGCACTTCGAGAGTCTAGTCATGCCTTTTGGCCTCACTAATGCGCTCGTCATTTTCCAGCATTTTGTGAACTATATTTTTCATCATATGGGGGGCAGGTTTGTGGTGGTTTATTTGGATGATAGCTTGATCTTCTCACCCGATATGGAGATACATCAGGTACATGTTAATCAGGTATTACAGATCTTAAGAGATAACAAACTGTATGCCAAGCTGGAAAAGTGTATTTTCATTGTCTAAGAGGTGCAATTTTTGGGGTACCTTTTGTCAGCTTTGGGTTTTCGGATCGTTCCAGAGAAGGCCCGTCTATTACTTGACTGAGATTGTCCAGAGAACCTGAAGGCATTAAAGCACTTTTAAGGATTTGCCAATTTCTACTAGAAATGTATTCAGAATTATTCGGTAATTGTAAAGCCTCTCACTGACATGACAAAGAAGGGGTCGATTTTTTGTAAATGGTCGGACTCCACCCAGCAGGTTTTTTTCTCTTTAAAGAGATGTTTTTCCGCAGCATGTATACTCATTCAGCTTGATGTTTCACAGCCTTTTATTGTAGTGGTTGATGCATCGGAGGTGGGGGTTGGGGCTGTGTTGTCATAAGGTCGTCTCCTGGTATATGGCGTCCATGTGCCTCCTTTTCAAGAAATTGTCTTCAGCTGGGAAAAACTATGTTGTTGTCAATAGAGAACTTTTACTGACTAGATTAGCTTTCGAAGAATGACATCATTGGCTGGAGGCTGCAGTGCATCCAATTACGGTAATCAAAGACCATAAACACCCATCATATTATCATGGATGTGTCACGTGTGACAGACAGTCATGTGGTTTATGGCCATTGAAGGTCACAGCATCTGACTGCGGAGAATGCTCCCTGTCTTTTCATTGTTCTTTCTATCAGTATTCATTGGTATAGGTAGCTTTCCTGTTGGATTAATCTCTCTCCCTTTTGGACCCAGCAGGAGCTCGACTTCACCCAGCTGTTGATTGTAAATATTCGCCTGATGCTTAAATACCCCTTTCTTCCTTTCTTCCTTTGGACTGGTGCTGCTGAAAGCTGTGCTGAACTCCTAACTGAGTCATCTAATGATAAGTAGTTCTTGCTTTTTACCCTGTGTGCCCCCCTTGCATCTTCTATAGTTGTTGAGTGTAGCTGACGAAAAGCTCATCCCATCCTTTCCCTGTTTAGGGCCCAGCATTAGGGATACCTAGGGTCAGGTATCCGGCTCAGTGCATATGTGCAAAACTTATCTAGGGTGGTGATGGACCCCAGGGACCAGCAGAAGGTTTGGTCAGGGGTCACCATCTTCTTTTTCAACAAAATAGGGAATGTTTTTCTTTGTCTTTTTTTCCCTCATGGATCCTGTTGCTGCCTTGGCTCTGCGGCTACAGGGTCTGACCCTGGAGGTTGCAGACCTCAAGTTAACTATGCAGCACCAGATTCAGTCGCAGACTGCTAATGTTGGGGATTCTGCAGGTAGGCAAATTAAGCTGGAGCCAAAAATTGTTCTTCCAGACATGTTTGCAGGGGGTAGAGACAATTTTTTTGTATTTAAGGAGGCTTGTAAACTGTACTTTAGGCTTCGACACTACTCCTCTGGAGATGAGGACCAGTGAGTGGGGATTGTAATCTCACTGTTGCAAAGGGATCCGCAATCTTGGGCTTTCTTGTAGCCAGATGGCTCCGGTTGTCTCCGGTTGATGGATGAAGTATATGAGGCCATGGGTGTCATCTCAGATGATTCTGACAGAGTCTCCTTGGCTGAATCCAGGCTGTCACCTCCAACAGGGAGATCAGTCAGCGGAGACTAAAGCGTGCTTTACACTCTGCGATCTCGCTAGCGAGATCGCAAGCGATTGTACCTGCCCCCGTCGGTTGTGCAACACGGGCAAATCGCTGCCCATCGCGCACAACCTCACTTACCCCCGTCACACGGGCTTACCTGTCTGGCGACGTCGCTCTGGCCGGTGATCCGCCTCCTTTCTAAGGGGGCGGGTCGTGCGGCGTCACAGCAACGTCACACGGCAGCCGTCATATAGAAGCGGAGGGGCGGAGATGAGCGGGACGTAACATCCCGCCCACCTCCTTTCTTCCGCATAGCCGGTGGAGGCAGGTAAGTAGATGTTCCTCGCTCCTGCGGTGTCACACACAGCGATGTGTGCTGCCTTAGGAACGAGGAACAACATCGCTAATGAGAGGTAAACGATTTTTTGTTTTAGGACGACCTTGTGGCGCCCCAGGACCTGGTCGCCACAACAGCATTGCCCTTCCAAAGGGTTAATGCTGTGCCTGGAGGTAATGGGGAGGTCCATTGGCCAGCAAGTTTAACATCCACCGCAGTTCTCCCTCCGGCCAGCAGGGGGAGCTCTGAACCTGGAATTCCAGGGAGCCTTCCTCAAGTCTGACCTGAGGGAGGAAGTGGGGTCAGTCTGTAGAGAGAAGTGATAGTGAGCAGACGCAGAGTGTGCTGTCCTGTGGATCTGGGGCCTAGAGCTAGAGTAGCTTGGCCCAGGGAAGCAGGAGTAGCAGAGAGGCAGCGGAGAGACTCGGATATCGGAGTCTGTGGCCACCAGGGCTTAAAATACTCCCTGGTAGCCGAATCCGAAGGGCTGGAGAGCTGCAAGCACCTGGCCCATAAACATCCCGAAGGTACAGCTGCAGCATCAGGGCCCGGTGTGGACTCCAGCAGAGAAGCACCAGAGAGGGCCTGCGCAGCCTGCTACAGAGGGAAAGGGATTTCGTACCATCGGTCCCAGCAGCAAAGAGGGCCATTGCTGGATTCAGAGAAGCAGGGTCCTATCATAACAAAGAAAAGCACAGGAGTAGGCCTCATACTCAGCTGGCCAGAAAGATCACCCCAAGTACTTCCAGGCCGACCAGATCCCCATCACCACCTGTAACGGTCTCCCAGGAATGGACTGTTCCCAAAGTAAAAGAGGAAAAGGTAAAGAGACTGTTGTTTGTGCCTGGTTCTTTCATTGCCTGTCGGCCCTGCACCGTGTTAGCCACACAACACCATAGACTTTCACGAGCACTAACAGTGTCCCCGGGGCTCCGCTCCACCTGTGGGGAGCAGTACCACCATTGCTGCTATATCATCACCCCGGAGGCCTCACACAGCAGCGGCGGCTTAATAGCCGCAGACCACAGGTGGCGTCACGAACACAAACTTTATTCATCAAGCCACATATTCTACTGACACCCACCAGGGCCACGGAGCCGGGCCCAGCCACCACTGACTACCACCGGACTAGTCCGGCCCGGCACCGGGTGTCCCATAGCCCTGGGGTGGGCGAGTCAACTTCTCCGCGGCAAACGATTTTTGCCGCTTTTTCGATCGTTTTAGGTCGCACATAACTGTTACACGCTACGATATCATTAATGACGCCGGATGTCCGTCACAAACAACGTGACCCCGACGATAATTCATTAACGATATCGTAGCGTGTAAAGCCCGCTTTACTGTTCGAAATTTCGTAGATGGGCAAATGACACTAAATGGAATGACCCAGCTCTCAGAATCCAATTCTGTCAGGGCCTTTCAGGATAAATGAAAGATGCCTTAATGATTTACGAAACGCCTGAGTCTTTGGAGGAGCCCATGCACCTAGGGTGAGCTACTACTTTGCATGTTCCCACTAAAATCCGCAAAGAGAGGATGAGTTGTTTTTTTTTTTTTCTGGTAAAGAGGGTCATTTTATTGGAGTTTATCCGTCAATTCCTAAGCAACAAAAAACATCTGATACTCGGCTTACCCTTGGTGATGAAGTGATGGACAATCAGGTTGTGTGTTTGTCTTCCACATGTAATTTTTGCTTTCTCCTCACAGAAGAGGTGGTGCTAGAGAGCAGGACTGAGAGAGTTTCTGTGTTTATGGACAGTGGAGCAGGCGTCAGCATGGTGGATGCTCTTTTTTGTAAGAACTCATGGGTTTACCTGCAGTATGTTACCTAACCCCATCTCCATCTATGCCATAGACTTTGCACCACTTGCTCAACGATGCCTGACACACATAGTACATGATATACAACTGAGGGTAGGACCCCTGCATTATGAAGTAATTTCTTGCTATGTCCCATTGCACTGGGTCTACCCTGGTTGGTGAAACATAATCCGGTAGTGGATTGGCAATCCAGGGAAATTGGGGAGTGGGAAAGCTACTGCATTGATAATTGTTTGAATACTTTTCTCTCTACGGTCTCTAAGGAGTCCTTTCCTGCATCTTTGTGAATGTATTTTTGGAGAGAGGGTGCCAGGATTTGCCTTCCCATCATGTATATGACTGTCCCATTAATCTGCCTCCTAGAGCAAAACTTTCCAAGTCCAGACTGTATAATCTTTTCGGCCCAGAGAGGCAGGCCATGCAAAGTTACATTGTTGAGAGTCTGGAGAAGGGAAATATCAGACCCTCCTCTTTGCTCATTGTGGCAGGGTTCTCCTTTGTTAAGAAGAAAGGTGGGTATCTTACAGCCTGCATTATCAGTTGGATAAATTTTATGCGTATATGGACTCTTTGGGACCTTTTTGTAGATGGACAATAACAGAATATCGGTGTAAAAAGTCGTCATGCCTTAGAGCCTTGTTCGGATGTTTGAAGCACATCACATGTTTGTCAATCCCCCTTCATATCTCCTCCTGCCCTGTCTTTCCCTCTGTCTTATCCCTGTTTGATGTCATGTTGATACTTTGTCAAAGTGTACCGCCCTGAGAAGGGCCCGGCCGCTTCCTCCGCTTGCTCGGGCCGAGACGCTCAAGGTCCGGGCTCGGGTTGTCGGTGGCACGAGCGCCTCCGGACCGGGGGCCACGTCGCTCTTGTTAAGGGGTAGGCGGTGGGAGGATGGTGGTGAAGTAATGGGTCGTGACGCCACCCACGGGTCGTGGTGACGGGAGAAGCACCACCGCTGCAGCTGAAGTAATGGCGGGCTCGTCCGGGATCGGTGTTGCGGCCGCAGCCGAGATGTTAGCCCCTCCGTGGGTAGGGCCGGGGTGTCCCGGGGCCCGGTGGGAGACTGGGGCGACTGTAAGGGTTGGTTGTTGTTATCGGGGTGCAGGGCGCCGTGCCGCGGTGTAGTGTGTCGTGCCCGGATGGCACTGGTGTACTCACGATTAATTCACACTGAGTCACTGGTAAACCAAAGTTCGGGTCTGGTTGGTTCCCGCGGCCGGCTGCTGATGTCCCCCTGCGGGGTTGATGGTGGCCCCTTTTCCCGTGCACCTCTAGATGTTTGTGTTTCGGCTCCCCCTGCCTGAGCAGTGGTAGCCCGCTCCCCGGCATTGAGCTGCCGGAGGAGCCCTCGGTTGCCCGCAGGCACTGGCGCGGCGGGTGTTTGGCCCTTGACGGTGGCGCTCACCTGGTCTCGGTGGGCTTTTGCCTTCTTTCGGGACTTTGATTGTGGATGAACCCGTGAGGTCCGGCCAGCAATCAGTCAATTTGCCTATACTCAGTGGCTTCTAAGCTAGGACGGGGTCTGAGTACCCTTCCTTTTGGTGCTCCGGTACACGTTTGACTCTCCAGTTCGGGACCGGCGGGCCACAACCCAGGCCCGGTCCGTATGGTTCCGCCGGTTGCTGTACCGGTACCCCTGCAGACGGCCACCACCGCCTGCCTGCCTGACGTTCTCTAAGGGGCCCAGGCTCCTACCCGGGTCCCTGACAGTTTCTCTCCTTTTTCACCTCCTGTCACTGTCACTCTCCAAAACTAATCTGCTTGAACTTCCTGCCCCAGGACAGTAGTCTCCTCGGTGGGCATGTCTTTCCATCTGACTCCGCCCACCTGGTGTGCTCTACTTGCCCTGGGGGAGGCACCAGGTCTCCCTTTCGGGTGACATGTGTGTGACCTCACAGGGGGCGGGGGTGTGTGTGTATGTGGCTGATGTAATTACCTGTGACCCCTGGGGTCCAGGGCATCACAAAAGCACTATAATTATACAGTACAGTATACAGTTTGAAGTTTGTATGAAAAAGTTTAATAAATAAACAGTTTACAAAAAAAAAAAAAATAAAAAAAGAAGAAAGATGGGCGTCTCCGGTCTGGTTTGGATTTTCGGGAATTGAATCAGATTATCGTCCGAGACCCTTATCCTCTCCCTCTGATTCTGGATGTAATCAAACAGATTGTGGGAGCTAAGTGGTACTCCAAGTGGGACTTAATGAGGACCTATTATCTGGTTAGAATCAGAGAGGGGGATGAATGGAGAACAGATTTCAATACATCTGAGGGAAATTTTGAAAATATGGTCATCCCATTTGATCTCACTAATGCCCCTGCCATTTTCCAACATTTCATGAATTATATTTTTCATCATTTGGTGGGTAGGTTTGTGGTGGTTTATTTGGACGATATCATGACCTACTCACCCAATATGGAGACACATCAAATACATGTAAAACAGGTATTACAGATTTTAAGAGATAATAAATCTCTTAAAGTCTGTAATATCTCTTAAAATCTGTAATACCTGTTTTACATGTATATGATGTGTCTCCATACTGTATGGCAAACTGGAGAAGTGTGTTTTTGCTGTCCAAGAGGTACAATTTTGGGGTATCTATTGTCGTCTTTAGGTTTTCGGATGGATCCTGAGATGGTCCGTGCTGTACTTGACTGGGATCATCCCGAAAACCTGAAAGCGTTACAGTGCTTTCTAGGATTTACCAATTTTTATCAAAAATTTAATCAGAACTATTCGGTAATTGTAAAGCCTCACTGACGTGACAAAAAAAAGGACAGATTTCTCTAAATGGTCCGACTCTACCCAGCAAGCTGTATCCTTTTTAAAAAGATGAAAGCACCTATACTTAACAACCAGAAAAATAAAAATAATATAAGGCAGTTAAATTAGTTTTTATATCTAGGGACTACCTAAATTGCTATATATAAAAACATATCTTTATTTTGTATTCATTAAAACAAAATCACATACAATCCCACACCGTGAACACATAACCCAATAGGACCAGGACCACAAAGGTCGTTAATTAAATATAAATATAGATATTTCATTGGGATAATAAACCAACATTCATTGATAATTTACGATAGATTCTAAGAGGACCCTCACTAATTCTCTCCACTACCTAGCAATGGAGATATAACTGATGTTACACGCACCCTAAATGTAAATTTGTGCCCCCATTCCTCGGCCGCTGTCCCTTGGGATCTATCCCTATATCTCCCTCCTTATTAATCAGGATAAAAAGGGTAATAGTATATGATACCAGAAAAAAGTACTTATCTCAGACGTTTTCAAGAGAACACCTCCATTCTACTTATTCTCTCCAATATTCAATAATTCCCACGTTCTCCATAGTCCTTATCCAAATCAGTAATACATATCAAAGGTCTCGACGCGTTTCTCCCTACTTATACATAGGGTTCATCAGGAGACATGCACGTGCCCCCTAGACTACGTTGGCAAAACGAAGAGAGAATTGAGAAAACGGATAGGCGAACACCTGGGGGATGTGCGAAATAGTAGAGAATACGAAATAAAGATGTGTTTTTATATATAGCAATTTAGATAGTCACTAGCACCTATACTTAGACAGCTTGATGTTTCACAGCCTTTTATCATGGAGGTCGATGCATCTGAGGTGGGGGGTGGGGTGTATAGTGTCACAGCGTTCATCTCCTTTTTGTTTCTTTTCCAAGAAATTGTCCTCAGCCGAGAGAAACTATGATGTAGGTAACAGGGAGCTCTTGGCAATTAAGTTGGCTTTCGAGGAATGGCGCCATTAGCTGGAGAGTGCAGGTCACCCCATTACGGTATTCACAGACCATAAAAATCTGTTATATCTTGTGTCTGTCAAACGTTTCAATCCCAGGCAGACTACATGGTCTTTGATATTTACCAGATTAAATTTTACTGTCATTTACCATCCAGAGATTAAGGGATTAAGAACAGCATATGCATTATCCCAGAGCTTCCCTTATAGGGGTGGTCGTCTCAGCCTTGTGCTCAGACATGGAGAGGGAGGTGTTGGAGGCTCAGGGGGATGCCACAGCCTTTTGCCCTTCAAAGAAGTTGCTTGTGTCACCTAATTTGGGCCGTAAACAAATTGGGGAACATCACAATTCTGTACTTGCGGGTCATCCAGGTATTAAAGCAACATCGGACATCCTGTTTTGTCGTTTTTGATGGCCCAGATTGCATCAGGATTTGGTTATATCGTGTTGTAGTATTTGTACACTCTCCAAGGTAACACATACCCGTCCGTGTCGGATTCTCTCCTGCCATTGGCTATCCCGAATACAGTAGACCATGGGCACATTTATCCATTGATTTCATTTCTTTGTCTTCAGGAAATATTGTGGTTTTGGTGGTTGTGGATAGGTTCAGTAAAATGACGCATTTCATCGTGTTGCCAGCACTTCTGAATGCCAAGACTCTGGCTCAGGTGTTCATCAATGAGATCATGAATCTTCACGGGGTTCTTTTCGATGTGGTCTTAGATCGGGGAACCCAGTTTGTTTTCAAATTTTGGAAAGTATTTTGTGCTCAACTTGCGGTGCAGTTGTCTTTCTCATCTGACTTCCATCCTCAGTTGAATCTGCAGACAGAGCGCATAAATCAAAATTTGGACACTTACCTCAAGGACTTTGTCTCTGAGAACCAGAAGGATTGGGCATCTTATTTACCATTGGCAAAATTTGCTTTAACTAATCATCACCAGGAGTCTACTGACAAGTCACCATTCTTGGGTATGTGGCACCGCATCTGTCTTAAGGTCCAGTGCTCATCCCAGGTAAGGAAGAGGTTAACCACTGGTTTTCACTTACACAACACACACAGCTCAGGTGCTTTCCCGCTGGAATTGGGCTAAAGGTGGTCACCAGAAGAACGGGTTTCTCCTAGCCACCAGTGAGTCATCAGGAAGGTAAGGGCAGCACAGAGGAAGTGAGAGAACACACAGTTTTTACCTCAGAATAGTATGAGACTCAGAGCAACACGGTCACTGTGGAAAGTGTTTCAGAGCTTCCACTGTTAAGACCGGGCAGACTGGAAGGAGCAGGAAACGACTAGTGGAGGAGCTGGCTTACCGGTAGATCCTGTAGAATGTAGGAGAAACATGTTTACTGAGGGGAGAGCTTCATTGCTCCCATGGAACCGGCACTGTTCAGGGTGCAGAGCCCTAGGTTGGTGCATGCTTCAGGTTGGGCCACCAGAATCTGCCGGACAGGGGGATTTCATGTCTCTCTGGCCACCACAAGATCCCGGAGCACAGTAACAACATAGGACCCGGGAGTCGTGATCACGGTCAGGCCCCAAGAGGACTCGCGCTGCCTGCACAAGGGACAGGAACTTTAATACTAAACAGGGATCCCCAAGCACTTCAGGTCACGGCGATCCACACTAAAAAGCGAAAAAAGAAAGGCCCACAGACTACCGCACCAGTTCTGACCTTTGACTTACCCGGGATCGGCTGGAGCCCATCACAGCGGAGATTGGTACCTCCGGGCAGCCCACGAACTGTGAGTACAAGACCTTGAACTGCAACCCCTGTGTCAGCCCATCTTTACCGGTGCTCCGGCACCAACGGCCATTACTAACACCATCATCCTCCCTGGGGCCTAGCTTCACCTGCGGGAAGCTGAACTATCCTAGCTGCGACACCATCCACCCCAGAGGCTGCGACCGCAGCAACAGCTAATCCCTGGCCGCATACCGCAGGTAGCATCACGAGACAACTACTACTCCCAACTTCTCCAATCCCCATCATCCTCATCCCATCCTCCTCCATTTTATTGTACACCTTGGGGCCACGAAACTGGGCAGGGCCACCTGTGACAACCCCCTGACCCGACATCACCAGTCTGGCGACGAGTATTTAACCCTTTACCCCGTGGGAGCTACAGGTGCATACGGTTTTCATCTGCAATTTGGTACCTTTAGTGGTAAGGGTGCTTTGGGAATTCCTAAGTAGAAGCATTTTGCCTTATCACTCTTTTCAGTATGGCAAGGTGTTCAGAGTAATTTGAAGCTCATGGGAAACAGATACAAACGTATGGCTGACAAAAAAACGCTTGCCTGGTTTGGACCTGAGTGTGAATGACTATGGATGGTTGGCTACCAGGAACATAAAGTTGAACATCCCTTCCTGGCAGCTGGGGCCTAGGTTTATTGTTCCCTATAAAGTAACCACTGTCATTAACCCAGTAGCATTTTGTCTGGCTCTTAGGATCCACAATGTGTTCTACAGGGCACTACTCAAAAAGTATGTGGAACCTTTGGAGTCATCCCCCTTGCCGCCGACTCCAACCATGGTTCATGGTAATTTGGCGTTTCAAAAGATAAAATTATTGACTCTCATTTTTTACGTTGTTCCCTTCAAAACTTGGTGCACTGGAGGGGTGCCACAAGATTGGTTCATTCATGTCATGCTGCCTATCCAGATAGGCCTGGTCCTGAGTGTCTGGAGACCACTTGTAGGAGGGGGGGTACTGTCATGAATGTGTTATGTGTGACAGACAATCATGTGGTTTCTGGCAATTGAAGGTCAGAGCGTCTGGCTGCGCAGAATGCTACCTGACTTTCTATAGTTCCTGCTGTCAGTAAACATTGGTATAGGCAGCTTTCCTGCTGGATTCATCTCTATCCCTTTTGGACCCAGCAGGAGCTCGACTTGCACTCAGCTGTTGATTGTCAGTATTTCCTTGGTGTTTAACTACCCCTTCCTTCTTTTAGACTGGGCTGGTGATATTTTCGGTTCCATCACGCCGAGGTTGCAAGCAGGTGGTTTGTACTCCTCTGTGGTATAGTTACTGAAAGCTCTGCTGAACTCCTGAGTTATTTAATGATAAGTAGTTCATGCTTTTTCCCCTGTGTGTCACCCTTGTGTCCTCTATAGTTGGTTAATGGGGTTGACGAGGAACTCATCTCATCCGTTCCCTATTTAGGGTCCAGCATTGGATACCTAGTGTCAGGTATCTTGCTCGTTGCATATTGCGAAACTTATATAGGGTGGTGGTGAGGGACCCAAGGGACCAGCAGTAAGTTCAGTCAGGCTTCACCATCTTCCCTCTCCCTAAACACAGCGTTTCCCTTCCCTTTCACTGTGCACTTGGTACATCCCTATACCTAGCCTGACACATATCTCGAGTATGCCAAATGTCTCAATCCTAGGCAAGCTAGAAGTTCTTTGTTTTTTGCCAGGTTTATTTTTACTGTCACTTACCATCCAGGGATTAAAAACATCAAAGCAGATGCATTATCCCAGAGCTTCCATGCTTCCATGGTGGTAGTGGTCATGTGAATCCTGTACCCTTTGTGCAGAAGGGGGTAGTTGTCGCGGGCGGGGAGGAGGGTGTCAGCACACCGCGCTCACCCCTTCTGCTCGGGTCCGGCTGCTCAGTGGTGGCTCGAGCCGTAGGCCGGATCCCGGGGGTTTTCCTCGAGCAGCACTCCTCGCCCGTGAGTGAAAGGGGGGTTTGGGATGTTGGGATAATGTCCGTGACGCCACCCACGGTTGTGGTGATGTGTAGCACCACCGCTGCTTAATGAGGGGATCCCGGGGATGGTGATGGGGAGCAGCCAGGTGTTGTTGCCCCTCCGTGGGTAGGGGTTGGTGATCCCGGGGCCCGGTGATGGCTTGGGAGGTGCAGGGCTTGGTGGGCGCAGGGACGCGGGGACAGCGCGGTGCCTTGCGGCACTGTGGTACTCACTCAGCCTGAGACGTGGACACAGTTTGTACGGTAAACCAAACGGCTGGTAGGACGGTCCCACAGACGGCTGCTTTGCTTCCCCGGTAGGTGACGGTGATGTCCCTCTTCCTTGCACCTGTATGTACGGATGGTTGCGATGGGTCCCCACCGGTAACCCGCTCCCCGGCTTCAAGCTGGGCCGGAGGAGCACTACACTTTGCCCGCAGGCGCTGGCCCTCAGAGACTGGTGCCCTGGCGGTGGCGGTGCCTCTGTTGTACAGGTTGGACTGTTGCCTTCTATCGGGACTTGGTTGTTGGGGGAATCTACGTCCCCTTCACTGACGGATTCGGCAAATTGGGCGACTCCTAGCCTTGCCGGGGTCCGAGAGGCCCCTGCCCTGGTGCTGACTGTCCTTCGGAACACTGCTCCAGACCACCGGGCACACAGCCAACGGGGTCCTTCCAGGAACTTCCAAACGGTCCCCCTCCGGACAGTCACCGCCGTTGCTGACCTTGCTGCACTGGCCCTACACAAAGCTGGGCTCTCAGGCTTGGCACACTCTCTGCTCTGTCACCACTTCTTGCTTTCCTCCTTTACTCCTCTTCTTTCCTTCACTTTCAATTCTCTGTTTACTCTAGCCCTGCCTGGGCTACTCCTCCACTCCTTCCACTTCCTCCTCCCTGACAGTTCTGCCTGACACTTCCTGCCTCCAGAGCTGTGAGCTCCTTGGTGGGCGGAGCCAACCGCCTGGCCCACCCCCTGGTGTGCATCATCAGACTCCTGGAGGAAGGCAACAAGGATTTTTGGTTCAGCTTAGGTGTGCCTACCTGGGATGTGGGGTGTGGTGGTGTTGTGACCTGTGTCCCCTGGCTTGCCCAGGGCGACACATTCCCCCTTAGCAAAATGCAGACCGTCCGCGGGCTGCCGTCCTACACCGGTTTTATTTTTCTGTAAAAGGGGATAACAGGGTTAAACAAACATAAATACATTTTTAATAAATTCTTCCCAAGACGGGAGGCACATTTACTTTTAACGTTTCAACGGTATACGGTCACGGTTTCCGCTCTCTCCCACCCAAGCAACCTGGCCCTGATGCTGCCCCTAAAACCCAGGCAGCACCCCTTGACCCACAGTCCAGCACACGGTACCCGAGCGGGATCTGTCCTTCCCTCCAGAGGGTAGCCACCGGTTCCTTTGGTGGCTGGGCCCCGGCCTGCTCTGCTCAGGGCCCTCCCTCCAACCTGCCTCTCCGGAGGCGGCCTGCGGAAACGGTAACGGTACCCAACATATTTACAAGCCACTAACGTTTGTGGTTGCCCTGCAAAGTTCACGGGCTTGTCCATGGATAGTTCCCATGCATTTTTAAACGGTCCCCACGGGGACAACGGTGCCGGCTCCGGCCGGTTGCAAATCACACGGTGAATCAGGTGAAAACTCGGTAATTATCATTTTCATTTATCATTTTCAACTTTCAAACTTTTCAAACAAGCAACAACACTCTTTTACATTTGCGGACCCCTTTTACTCATAGAACGGTCTCCCTGTACCTAAGTGGGGGTCTACCTAGGTTGGAACGGGTGGACCTTCGGAGCCCGGTGTCAGTGGTGCTAGATAGTGGGGTAGAGGGAACAATCGGTTCCTCCTCCCTGCTATAGTGTGGAGCAGGCGGAGGTGCAGGGGGGCTGGGTGCAGGTTCATCCCTGGGCACTGGCATTGGTTCTGGCTCACGGTTAACCGCTTCCACTACTTCTTCATCCACGGGTTGTGGGAACAGTATCACTGGAAGGATCACCGCGCCGTTCTGTGTAGGCCAGTTTGCTGGGAAGTCACCCATTACAGTGTGGATTACCTCTGCTGCCTTCTCCACTGGTGGAGAAACCGGTACTTCAGCCTCTGCCTTCAACGCTGGGGGGCATTTTTTTAGATGGTCCCGGGAAACTGTGGCCAGGGTGCCCCCTTGGTCACGACTGATCTGGTAGGTCTTCCCATCTCCCCATTCTGTGTGTTGTATGACGTAAGGGACTTGCTCCCACTGATCATCCAGCTTGTGGGCTTTTCTCTTTCGTTTCAGCACCACATCTCCTGGCTGGAAAGGACCTGCGGGCGCCTTCTGATTGAACCGGTGCTCTTGCTGTTCTCGACTTCGACTGAGGTTTTTTTCCACATACTCCTGGATTTGCCGGTACTGTGCCTTCCTCCGACTTTCCCACTCTGCCGTTGAAGGGAGTGCTTCCGGGGCCTCCAACCCCATCTCCAGATCCACCGGCAGGCGGCCAGGCCGAGCCCTCATCAGATACGCTGGGGTGCACTTCGTCGAGCTGGACGGGATATTATTGTACATGTCGACCAAGTCGGGCAACTTTTCCGGCCACATGTTCCGTTCTTCCAGCGGCAGCGTCTTGAGGAGTCCCAGGACCAAGTGGTTCATTTTCTCGCACATGCCGTTGGTTTGGGCGTGGTACGGGGTGGTCCGAATCTTCTTGCAGCCGTACAACTGGCAGAATTCGTGAAACACTTCTGCTTCAAAAGCCGGGCCTTGGTCTGTCAGCACCTTCTCGGGGTACCCGTGGGGTCGGCAGAAATAAGCCTGGAACGCTCGAGCAGCGGTTCGACCAGTTAGGTCCTTAACGGGGACGACCACCATAAATCTTGAATAGTGGTCTACCATGGTCAATGCATAGGTGTACCCACTTCGGCTAGGGGTGAGCCTGACATGGTCCAGGGCGACCAGCTCCAGCGGCTGATGGGTAACGATGGGATGTAATGGTGCCCTCTGGCTAGTCTCGTCCTTTCTCCTCAGTGTACAAGGACCGCACTCTCGGCACCAGGCTTCCACCGATTCCCGCATCCCACTCCAATAGAACCGCTCCCTCAACAGCATCTCCAGCTTTTTCCACCCGAAGTGGCCAGCACCATCATGGTATGCCCGCAGTAGCGACCTCAGCTTGAGGAACGATCAACTGGCATATTTTCTCATGGGTTTTTGGGCTGATCAGCTCACGGCACAGCCTCCCTTGGTGTAGGTAGAGCCGTTTTCGTTCTTTCCACAAGCGTTGGGCTTCGGCTGGAGCGCTAGGGTCCATTTCCATGGCGCCCTGTTCTACCAGAGTCTTGACAAGGCGGACAGCCGGCGCTTGGTCCTGGGCGTTCTGCCACTCTTGACTGGGCCGCGGGTCCAGATCCACCCTTTGCTGACATACTTGTACCCTCTCAGTAGGCGGCTGGTGAAACGCAGGCAACTCAATCTCCTCGAGGTAGTCATCCTCACACCCCTCTTCTGACAAATGGGGCATCCGGGAGAGTGCATCTGCATTGATGTTGACACGACCAGCTCGGTACTTCATGGTGAAATCATAGTTGGCTAACCGGGCTACCCACCGCTGCTCCAGCGCGCCCAACTTGGCCGTGTTCAGGTGAGTCAGCGGATTGTTGTCCGTGAATGCGGTGAACTTTGCTGCCGCCAAATAGTGCCGGAACCGCTCCGTGATAGCCCACACCAACGCCAGTAGCTTGAGCTTGAAAGAGCTATAGTTCTCAGGGTTCCTTTCGGTCGGCCGGAGTTTTCGGCTGGCGTAGGCAATCACCTTCTCCTTTCCATCCTGGACCTGGGAGAGGACCGCCCCTAGGCCCACGTTACTGGCGTCCGTGTGGAGGATGAATGGGCGCCCGTAGTCAGGGTACGCCAGGACCTCTTCTCCGGTCAGGGCCGCCTTCAGCTGGCAAAAGGACTCCTCATGCTTGTCCTCCCACGACAGTGGGGCTCCGACGGGTTTACCACCTTTGGTCTGTCCCACGAGGAGATCTTGCATGGGGGCGGCCATCTTCGTGTACCCCTTTTATAAAGCGCCGATAGTACCCCACCAGACCCAGAAACTGCCTTACTTCTCTCACTGTAGTGGGCCTCGGCCAGCTTTGGATGGCAGTGATCTTCTCAGGGTCGGGGGCGACACCATCCGCACTCACCACGTGCCCTAGATATTGCACCCTGGGTTTCAGCAGGTGACATTTTGAGGGCTTCAACTTCATCCCGTACTTGGCAAGGGACGCGAACACCTCGGCCAGGTGTTCCAGATGGGCTTCATACGTCTGGGAATAAACAATCACATCATCCAAATACAGCAGGACGGTCTCGAAGTTTAAATGTCCCAGACAGCACTCCATCAGCCGTTGGAAGGTCCCGGGGGCATTGCACAGCCCAAACGGCATGCTATTGAATTCGCAGAGCCCCATCGGGGTGGTGAAGGCGGTCTTCTCCCGGTCCTCTGGGGCCACGGCCACTTGCCAGTATCCGCTGGTGAGGTCAAGGGTCGAGAAGTAGTTTGCAGTTCTTAGTGCAGCCAAAGATTCTTCAATACGAGGCAATGGATAGGCATCTTTATGGGTTATCTGGTTGATCTTCCGGTAGTCCACACACATCCGCATGGTACCATCCTTCTTCTTGACCAGTACCAACGGAGCGGCCCAGGGACTACAACTGTCCCGAATAACCCCTGCCTCCTTCATATTCTTCAACATATCCTTGGCACACTGGTAATGTGCAGGGGGAATAGGTCTATACCTCTCTTTGATAGGGGGATGTTCACCCGTGGGAATGTGGTGTTGGACCCCCTTGATCTGCCCAAAGTCTAGGGGGTGCTTACTGAAAACCTGTTCGTACTCCTGCACCACCCTGTGTACCCCTGCCCTGTGATGTGTAGGGGTATCATCAGTGCCCACATGTAGCTGTTGGTGCCACTCCTTGGTGTCCCCCTGGGGTGGGGAAGTGCTGGTGGTAGGTGGGAGTGTGGATGGACTGGCTTCCTGGATAGTGTGAGGGTCCAGGGTGAGCAGCTTGGCAATGGTGGCATACCGGGGGAGCCTGACTTCTTCCTCCCCACAGTTCAACACTCTCACAGGCACTCTCCCTTTCTTCACATCTACCACCCCTCGGGCGGCTACTACAGTGGGCCAGTGCTCGGAAGGCATGGGCTCCATCATCGCAGGGTAGTCACGCCCCTGAGACCCTACTGCTGCCCTACACCAGATCATCATCTCACTCCTAGGGGGCACAGTCAATGGAGCAACATCCATCACTCGCACTCCACCAATCTCCCCTCCGGTTGAGCTTACATGCTGGCGGTACATCAGGGCGCGGATCTCACGCTGCACAGCCCTCTGCCGGCTCCCCGCCGCCGTGGCGGCTAGCTGTTGCAATAGGTTCAACACATCAGCCATGCAGTGTTCCATCACATTGGTTCCCAGCACTATTTTCGGGTTATGATCACTAGGTTCATTCATGATCACAATCATACCCTGGTGTTGCAGTTCAGCTTGCCCCACTGTCATAGCCACCTGTTTATACCCCACCTGGGTCAATGGAAGTCCATTAGCGGCAATCAAATTTATACTATTGTCTGGAGGCGCCAGCTCGTCTGTGGCCCAATATCGCTGATACAACGTGTACAGTATGGTAGTTACCTGTGATCCAGTGTCCAAGAGAGCCATCACTGGTATGCCGTCCACAGCCACGGGGATGATGGGGCGGGCCCCGACATATCGGTCTCGCCAGTCCGGGGGGCCACGGTGTTCTACTCCTGAGGATTGGCCCGGGGCCCCAGGGGTTGCTCGTTTAACGGGCACTGTCGGTAATAATGGCCCGGCTTACGGCACTTGTAGCAGATTGGAGGTCTGCTCCGCGGGTTGTTAGCGCTTCTCCGCTGCATCCAGGGAACATCTTCGGGACTGTCAGCAAGCTGTATCTGTGCTGGAGGCTGAGATCTGGTCAGAGGTTGTAGCGCAGCAAGGATCTTGGCAAGGTCTCCGTCCAGGCGACGGACCTGGGCTGCCAGTTCTACCACTGTGCTGCTCGAGGCTGCAGGTATTAAGGAGGTTGGTTTGGCTGGGGCCGCCACAACGGGAGCTGTCTCGACGGGCCACGGGACGGGTTCCAGAACTTCAGCAGCTGGGGGCTGTAGTGCTTTGATAGCCCGCTCCTTTAACACAGCAAAGTCCACATCAGGGTGTTCCAGGGCCCACAGCCGGAGTTGTTTACGATCCTCAGGGGACCTCATCCCCTGCGCAAATTGCTCCACTAACATCTTGTTGCTATCCGCCTCATTAATAGAGTTCACCCGCTTCAGCGTGCGGAGGGCGGTCTGCAGACGTAGAGCATAGTCCCGAATGCTATCCCCAGCTCGTTGCCGGCACTGGTAAAACTGCATCCTCAGCTCAGCTTCAGTCCGGGTCTCGAAGGCAGTCTGTAGCTTCTCGAAGATGGTGGCTACAGAGAGCCGGTCCCCCTCGGCCCAGGTCTCCGCTTCCTGCTCCGCCGCACCGGTTAACTGGCCTAGCACTATCGCTGCACGTTGCTTATCAGTCAGGGGGTACAGCTCTAGCAACGGGTTAAGCTTTTTCCGGAAGGCCTGTAAGGCATCCGGTTTCCCGTCATACTGCGGTAGCCAGGCAGCTCCGGGCGCATAGGGCAAGGAAAACGGCATGACCTGAGCAAGCGCGGGGGCCGCGGCACCTCCCGCCGGTACGGCCGGGACCTGGGCAGGCCCATTCCCATCCGCGGGTGCCGCTGCGGCTGCGACCACCGCTCCTCCAGCGGCTCCGTCGGGCGCAGACATCTTGTTTCCGTCCCCCTTAGCTCTTTCCGGCCCCTCCTCTCTCGGGGCGGGGTTTTGGCCTTCACGCCTCTACTGCTCGAGAAGACGCTCGAGCGGGAACTTTTCGCGCCAAAGATGGCGGCTTCTGAAATTTTTCTGCCGGATACCTCCGGCGGTAACAAGGCGCACCTCTACCAGACGGCAGAGCGGTAAGATCCTGTTCGTGACGCCAAGTTGTCGCGGGCGGGGAGGAGGGTGTCAGCACACCGCGCTCACCCCTTCTGCTCGGGTCCGGCTGCTCAGTGGTGGCTCGAGCCGTAGGCCGGATCCCGGGGGTTTTCCTCGAGCAGCACTCCTCGCCCGTGAGTGAAAGGGGGGTTTGGGATGTTGGGATAATGTCCGTGACGCCACCCACGGTTGTGGTGATGTGTAGCACCACCGCTGCTTAATGCGGGGATCCCGGGGATGGTGATGGGGAGCAGCCAGGTGTTGTGTTGCCCCTCCGTGGGTAGGGGTTGGTGATCCCGGGGCCCGGTGATGGCTTGGGAGGTGCAGGGCTTGGTGGGCGCAGGGACGCGGGGACAGCGCGGTGCCTTGCGGCACTGTGGTACTCACTCAGCCTGAAACGTGGACACAGTTTGTACGGTAAACCAAACGGCTGGTAGGACGGTCCCACAGACGGCTGCTTTGCTTCCCCGGTAGGTGACGGTGATGTCCCTCTTCCTTGCACCTGTATGTACGGATGGTTGCGATGGGTTCCCACCGGTAACCCCCTCCCCGGCTTCAAGCTGGGCCGGAGGAGCACTACACTTTGCCCGCAGGCGCTGGCCCTCAGAGACTGGTGCCCTGGCGGTGGCGGTGCCTCTGTTGTACAGGTTGGACTGTTGCCTTCTATCGGGACTTGGTTGTTGGGGGAATCTACGTCCCCTTCACTGACGGATTCGGCAAATTGGGCGACTCCTAGCCTTGCCGGGGTCCGAGAGGCCCCTGCCCTGGTGCTGACTGTCCTTCGGAACACTGCTCCAGACCACCGGGCACACAGCCAACGGGGTCCTTCCAGGAACTTCCAAACGGTCCCCCTCCGGACAGTCACCGCCGTTGCTGACCTTGCTGCACTGGCCCTACACAAAGCTGGGCTCTCAGGCTTGGCACACTCTCTGCTCTGTCACCACTTCTTGCTTTCCTCCTTTACTCCTCTTCTTTCCTTCACTTTCACTTCTCTGTTTACTCTAGCCCTGCCTGGGCTACTCCTCCACTCCTTCCACTTCCTCCTCCCTGACAGTTCTGCCTGACACTTCCTGCCTCCAGAGCTGTGAGCTCCTTGGTGGGCGGAGCCAACCGCCTGGCCCACCCCCTGGTGTGCATCATCAGACTCCTGGAGGAAGGCAACAAGGATTTTTGGTTCAGCTTAGGTGTGCCTACCTGGGATGTGGGGTGTGGTGGTGTTGTGACCTGTGTCCCCTGGCTTGCCCAGGGCGACACATAGTCATCTCGGCTTTGTGTGCACACCTGGATGGGTAGGTGTTGGAGGCTCAGGGGGACACCTCTTCCTCTTGCCTTTCAGGGAGGTTATTTGTGCCACCTAATTTGCTCCGCAAAATAATTGGGGAACATCAGAATACTGTACTTACAGGGCATCCAGATAGTAAAGCAATTTTGAAACTCCTTTCGTTGTTTTTGGTGGCCCAAAGTTGCATCAGGATGTGGTTAACTAGGTGTCTGCTTGCAATATTTGAGCATGTTATAAGGTAATGCATACTCATCCGTTGGGATCTCTCCTGCCATTAGCTATCTTTAGTAGACCATGGACGCATTTATCTTTGTATTTCATTACTGACCTACCTTTATGTGCCGCCGCTGTGCCAGCAGCTCGGATCCGGATCCGCGGTGGCTCGAGGGGCATCCGGACCCGGGGGTCTCGTGGCCACTCGAATAGAAAAAGGGGGGTATATACAGGGGGTATTGTACGGAATAGTTTGTGACGCCACCCGTGGTGTGTGGTAAAGTGGAGTACCACCGCTGCGGCTGGGAGTACCCGGGGGCGATGGAGTGGGCAGCCAGGTGTTTAACCCCTCCACGGGTAGGGGAATGCCCCGGGGCTCGGTGATGATGACAGGGAGATGCTGTTGGGGAGGTAAGGGTCACTTGCGTACTCACTCAGTCCAATAACGCTGACACCGACAATTGTAGTAAACCAAAGTTCTGGACACCGCTGCCGCTGAGGGGGATCACGCCTGGGTCCCGTTGCCGTTGGTGTTGCCTGTTGATCTGTGACCTTTCCCTTGGCACCTTGTTTCTCTATGGTTGGTCTCTGTAGCCTGAAACTAGTCGGGTCCCGCTCCCCAGTCTGGCTGATTGAAGGAGCTTGCTCTCAGGGTTCACGCTTGGGATTTCTTGGACCGTATTTGTGGAAAGTCCTATCCCTCTCATTGCGCTTGTACCCAGATTTTGGAGCGGGTGGAGAGCGGATCTTGAAGGCTCCATTCTCGTCGGGTAAATTGTCAGGTTGTTGCCTGAAGCTACTCCCTGACCTAGGGTCCACGTGCCCTGGTCCCAGCCCGGTGATGGTACAAAGCCGCCGGCTGTCCTCCACGACAATGCCGTGCCCCTTGTCACGATCCCCTGCGACCGGGAGTCCAGCTCCTACCAGGCCCAGAACAACGTCTGCTACTTAGTGCTTCACGGAGCCCAGCTCCTGACCTCTCACTTTCACCTCCAACACTACACTTTCCCTTTCTCAGACTGACTCCTGACCTCTCCTTAACCAACCCCCCAAGTAGGCGACCCTATTCCACTCAGGCCGACCACTGGTGTGTCTGGTGGGTGTGGTGCAGAGTATTCCTAGGATTTTGATCAGCTGGTTTTGCAACACCATTTGGTTAGGGACCCATAACCAAGGAGGAGGCGGATATTGCACAGAAGGTCAGATTGCACAATACTCTGTGACGACCTGATAGGCCAGGGTGTCACATTTGTCTTAAGGAAAGACTGTGGTTTTAGTAGTTGTGGATAGGTTCAGTAAGATGGTACCTTTCATTGCGTTACCGGCACTTCCTAAAGTTATGACTCTGGCTCAGGTGTTCATCAATGAGATTGTGAAGCTTCATGGAGTTCCTTCCGATGTGGTCTCAGATCGGAGAACTCAGTTTGTTTCCAAATTTTGAATAGCATTTTTTGCGCATCTGTGGGTGCAGTTGTTTTTCTCTTTTACCTTCTATCCCCTGTCGAATGGTTAGACTGAGTGCATAAATCAAATTTTGGAAACTTACCTCAGGAGCTTTGTCTCTGAGAACCAGGAGGTTTGGGCATCTTACCGCTAGCTGAATTTGCAGTAAACAATCATCACCAGGAGTCTACTAGCAAGTCACCATTCTTTGGTGCATATGGTTTTTGTCTGCAATTTGGTACCTTTAGAGGTAGAAAAGCCTCAGCAGTCCCTGAGGAGGAGCATTTTGCCTCACCACTCTCTTCAATATGGCAAGGCGTTCAGAATACTTTGAAGCTAATGGGAGAGAGATACAAATGTATGGCTGAAAAATAACGCTTGCCAGCTGTGGACCTAATTATGAATGACTATGTGTGGTTGTCTACCAGGAATATTAAGTTGAAGATTCCTTCCTGGAAGCTGGGACTTAGGTTTATTGGTTCCTATAAAGTAACCGCCGTCATCAACCCAGTAGCATTTAGTTTGGAGTTACCTTAGGCCAGTGTTTCTCAACTCCAGTCCTCAAGACCCACCAACAGATCATGTTTTCAGGTTTTCCTCAAGCAGGTTTTCAGGATTTCCTTAATGTTGCACAGGTGATGGAATTATTCCCTGTCTAATATGGAGAAAAACCTGAAAACATGATCTGTTGGTGGGTCTTGAGGATTGGAGTTGAGAAACACTGCCTTAGGCTCTTAGGATCCACAATGTATTTGACAAGATCACTGCTCAAAAGTATGTGGTACCTTTGGAGCCGCTCCTCTTGCCGTCGTCACTAATCATGGTTGATGGTCATTTAAAGTTTCAAATAACTAAGATTGTTGATTCTTGTTTTTTATATTGTTACCTTCAATACTTTGTGCACTGGAGGGGTTATGATCTAGAAGAAAAGGAAGAAAAGATGTGGGTTCCAGCACTGGATGTGAATGCCACAAGGATGGTTCGTTCATTTTATACTTCCCATCCGGCTAAACCTGGTCCTGAGTGTCCAGAGACCACTCATAGAAGGGGGGTACTGTCACGATTGTGTCATGCTTGACAGACAGTCCCGTAGTTTCCAGCTGTAGGAGATAGTAGCGTTTGGCTACACAAGCTTCTCTCTGACTTTCCCTTTTTCCCTGCTTGGGGTTTATCTCTTTCTCTTTAGGACCCTGTGGATTTCCTCACCTTTTCAGCTGTTAATCTTCAGCATTTTCCTTTGTGTCTCTAAATACCCTCATTCCCCCTTACTCTGTGCTGGTGATAGGTCTAATACCCTTAACTATTCTTCAGTGCAAGCAGTCAGCTTGTATTCATATGGAGATTGTTGTTGCTGCAGTTCCTCTCTCTGAGTCATCTGGAGATAAGTTATTCATTTACTTTCCCCTGTGTTTTTTCCCTGTGTGTTCTTTATTCTCATTCCATCTGTTCCCTATCTAGGTGTGGAACCAATGGTGGTGAGGAAAGCCAGAGGCCAGCAGTAGGTTTAGTCAGGGGTCACCATCTCCCCCTTCCCTAGACACAGGGTTTCCCTTGCCTTTTGCCATTTGCTTGGTACTTCCTCGTACCTAGTGTGAGGTAGCAGCGTTGCTTGGGCAAAAACGTGAGGCAGCAGCGTGTTCACACCAACAGTCTATTTATTGTTGCAGCATAAATAGATCCAATTTCCCACAGTCAAATAAAGTCTCTTCCGGATCACAGCCGGTGCATATAGACAAATCCTTTGTATCAAAAGTCTTGTTACCTTAGGACCCCGTTAACCACAGGGATCTGTTTAGGTTCTCCTAGCCTCACACTCCTGGCCTGTGTTCACTCCACACAGAGCCAGCTCAGCTCACACAGCATGTGTTTGCTTCAACAAGCCTGGCTCTCAACTGAGACACACCCTGCTGTGCTCTGCAAGATTTAAACTAAAATGCTGGACATGAGGATTGCTACAAAACCTGGACTGGGAGGAGGGATCTGTCTCCCTCTTACCCTTTGTGCTATACTCCCCGTAATAGCTATAGCAAACACAGAGGGTTTCTAGACACATTCTGGGGGACACATAGCGGTCTTCAAATATTACCCGTCACTGCCTCACATATTCCCCCCTCAGTTCAAACGGGCAGCGTTGAACATTCGCCAACATACAGGGGACCCTGCAACCTACCTGCCCGGTGTTCCACAGAAAAGTGAAAGTTCTGCAAGGAAAGAAACCACCTGGTGACTCTAGCATTTCTCTCCATGGCATCCCTCTTCCAGACCAAAGGGGAGTGGTCTGTCACCAGGCGAAAGTGTCGCCCCAGCAGGTAGTAGCATAGGGACTCCAGAGCCCATTTTATGGCCAGGCACTCCTTCTCCACTATGCTATAGTTCTTCCCTGCCGGGGTGAGTTTTCTACTCAAATAGGTGACCGGATGCTCTTCTGCATCTACCTCCTGGGACAGAACTGCACCCAGACCCACCTCAGAGGCATCTGCCTGTAATATAAACTCCTTTTGAAAGTCAGGGTTGGCAAGGACAGGCTGATCACATAGGACTACCTTTAGCACCTGGAAGGCTTCCTCTGCTTGTGTATTCCAGTGGACCATGACCGACTTCTTCCCTTTTAAGAGATCGTTCAAAGGCGCCAACCTTCCAGCAAAATTGGGTATGAACCGTCGGTAATACCCCATTATACCCAGAAAGGCTCTTACCTGTTTTGTGGTAAGGAGACGAGGCCAGTTTGGAATGGCTTCGATTTTGTTCACTTGTGGCTTGATAACCCCCTGGCCTATCACATACCCCAAGTAACGGGCTTCTTTGAGACCCATAGCACATTTGTTTGGATTCGCTGTCAGACCAGCAGCTCTGAGTGAGTCCACTACCACTTGTACCTGAGATACAGTTAGGTCCAAAAATATTTGGACAGTGACACAAGTTTTGTTATTTTAGCTGTTTACAAAAACATGTTCAGAAATACAATTATATATATAACATGGGCTGAAAGTGCACACTCCCAGCTGCAATATGAGAGTTTTCACATCCAAATCGGAGAAAGGGTTTAGGAATCATAGCTCTGTAATGCATAGCCTCCTCTTTTTCAAGGGACCAAAAGTAATTGGACAAGGGACTCTAAGGGCTGCAATTAACTCTGAAGGCGTCTCCCTCGTTAACCTGTAATCAATGAAGTAGTTAAAAGGTCTGGGGTTGATTACAGGTGTGTGGTTTTGCATTTGGAAGCTGTTGCTGTGACCAGACAACATGCGGTCTAAGGAACTCTCAATTGAGGTGAAGCAGAACATCCTGAGGCTGAAAAAAAAAGAAAAAAATCCATCAGAGAGATAGCAGACATGCTTGGAGTAGCAAAATCAACAGTCGGGTACATTCTGAGAAAAAAGGAATTGACTGGTGAGCTTGGGAACTCAAAAAGGCCTGGGCGTCCACGGATGACAACAGTGGTGGATGATCTCCGCATACTTTCTTTGGTGAAGAAGAACCCGTTCACAACATCAACTGAAGTCCAGAACACTCTCAGTGAAGTAGGTGTATCTGTCTCTAAGTCAACAGTAAAGAGAAGACTCCATGAAAGTAAATACAAAGGGTTCACATCTAGATGCAAACCATTCATCAATTCCAAAAATAGACAGGCCAGAGTTAAATTTGCTGAAAAACACCTCATGAAGCCAGCTCAGTTCTGGAAAAGTATTCTATGGACAGATGAGACAAAGATCAACCTGTACCAGAATGATGGGAAGAAAAAAGTTTGGAGAAGAAAGGGAACGGCACATGATCCAAGGCACACCACATCCTCTGTAAAACATGGTGGAGGCAACGTGATGGCATGGGCATGCATGGCTTTCAATGGCACTGGGTCACTTGTGTTTATTGATGACATAGCAGCAGACAAGAGTAGCCGGATGAATTCTGAAGTGTACCGGGATATACTTTCAGCCCAGATTCAGCCAAATGCCGCAAAGTTGATCGGACGACGCTTCATAGTACAGATGGACAATGACCCCAAGCATACAGCCAAAGCTACCCAGGAGTTCATGAGTGCAAAAAAGTGGAACATTCTGCAATGGCCAAGTCAATCACCAGATCTTAACCCAATTGAGCATGCATTTCACTTGCTCAAATCCAGACTTAAGACGGAAAGACCCACAAACAAGCAAGATCTGAAGGCTGCGGCTGTAAAGGCCTGGCAAAGCATTAAGCAGGAGGAAACCCAGCTTTTGGTGATGTCCATGGGTTCCAGACTTAAGGCAGTGATTGCCTCCAAAGGATTCGCAACAAAATATTGAAAATAAAAATATTTTGTTTGGGTTTGGTTTATTTGTCCAATTACTTTTGACCTCCTAAAATGTGGAGTGTTTGTAAAGAAATGTGTACAATTCCTACAATTTCTATCAGATATTTTTGTTCAAACCTTCAAATTAAACGTTACAATCTGCACTTGAATTCTGTTGTAGAGATTTCATTTCAAATCCAATGTGGTGGCATGCAGAGCCCAACTCGTGAAAATTGTGTCACTGTCCAAATATTTCTGGACCTAACTGTAGGTGGGTGCTCCAGTCACTGCTATAGATGATGATATCATCCAAATATGCGGAGGCATACTGTTGATGGGGTTCTAACACTATGTCCATTAATCTCTGAAACGTGGCCGGAGCCCCATGTAAACCAAATGGCAAGACGACATAATGATAGAGCCCCTCTGGCGTGACAAAAGCAGTCTTTTCTTTTGCCGTCTCTGTCAGCGGCACCTGCCAGTAGTGTGATGCCCTGGACTATCCAGGTCGTCCCAGGTAGACACAACAACACTACACAACCCCTTCCCAGTTAGGTAATATCAGTCAAACTTAAAGCCTTGTCACCACCCTCCAGGTTTGATGTCCACACCAGGGGGGGGTGGAGCCAGGTGGTTGGCTCCACCTACCGAGGAGTTCACAGGCCTGGAGGTGGGAAAACAGTTAGTTGTAGTCTAGCTCAGACTCTGGAAGAGTCAAGTTCAAGTTCACGGGCAGTCCTGTGTCCAGGCTGCCCAGAGACTACTCCGGTGGCTGGGTTGGAGCCCAGTCACCATTGGCAAGGAGGCAGACAGTAGTGGCCGCCTGCAGGAGATCGGGAAGACGACCGGTGGAACCGTAAGGGACTGGGACAGGGTAGTGGCCCGCCGGAACTGAACCGGGAAGCCAACTGGATACCGGAGCACCAGGCAGGGTACTCAGACCCCGAACTAGGCTAGAAGCCACCACCATAGTCAAATTAACTGATTGAGGTCTGGACCTCAGGGGTTCATTCCCACCTAAGTCCCGATTGAAGGCAACAGACCAACTATTCCAGATAAGTGCCACCGCCAAGGGCAAGAGATCCAAAGGGCCAGCGTCTGTGGGCAAACGGGCTCCTACGACGGATATACGTCGGGGAGCAGACTACCGGTGCCTAGGCACAGGAGTCAAGATTCACACACAGAGGTGCAGGAGAAAAGCTGACATTACCAACCTAATCTGGAAAAAGCTGCAGCCGGCTGCGGGCCTCGTTCATTACTCCCTTTGGTTTACAAGTGACCCCAGTGTCTTGTGTCAGAGTAAGTACACCAGTGCCATCCGGCACCGCGCCGCGCTGCACCACAACACTACACCCTGCACCCGGGCTCCGGCCCACCGGACCCCAGGACCAACATCCCCTACCCACGGAGGGGTCAACAACTAGCTGTGCTACTACACCGCTCCCGGGGGCCCCCACACCTTCACCGCAGCGGTGGTGTCTAAAATCACCACAACCCGTGGGTGGCGTCACGAACTATCACTTCAAACCAAACACCCAAATCCCCGCGTGTAGCGCCAACTCCCTTGCAGAGCGCCGTGACCCCTGGGTCTGTGAGAGGCTCGAGCCACCACCCGCAGTGCGAGCACGGATCCGAACGGCTCGGCAGTCGCAGCCGAGCCCGCGGGGCGGTACACATCGACTCTTCTGGCGTCACAGGATTTAACCAGTCCACTTACCAGTGGAAGTGCACCTTGAAGTCCCCGTCAGCAGTGTCCCGCTGAAAAATTTGAGAATCCGACATCTTTGGCGCGAAGAGTTCCCGCCCGAGCCATCTTCCCTGAGCAGAAAAGGCGCGAAAGCAAAGCCCCGCCCCCCTGAGAGCAGAGCGGAGCAAAAAGCAAGTGAAGTGCTCGGAAAAGACCAAGGGGGGGTGGGTGAGGACTGTTTGCCATGTGACCGCATGGATAAAGGGCAGGGACGCCAGGACCCCGCCACCCGTCTTGTTCCTGGAACCCCAGCATACAACATGTCTGCCCCGTCCGAGAGGCCCGAATTCCTGGAGCCCGCGCCCAGAACATTGGCGTGGGTGGAGGCCCGGACGACCCTGATGTGCTGCCGGCTGCAGGTCCAGGTGAGGTATCTGATGGAGCAATGGGCGGCCGAGATGGGAGAGATAGCCGCAGCCGTGCGGGCACGCGAGATGGGGGGGGGATTTTGGAGGAGAGGGCGAGCAACCCACGCCCCTATGTCCTTGAGGGACCGGCCGCTGCGGCTGAGGGACCCGGTCTGCCCCCAATTCTCCTGTCGCCCCCTCTGTTGCCCGTATCGATCACTGCCGCTTCCCCGCTTGGTCTGCCGCCCCCGTCACCGGCGGCGGAGCCCGTCCCAGTTGCTCAGAAGGAGCCGCCCATAGAGGCAGCCCGCGGGCGACCGTATGCACGGCCCGCACCCATCCCGCTTCCGTGGAAGGAGGGTTCCCGAGGAGGCCCCACTTACTCCCGGAAGCAACCGCACCCGAAGAGGTCCCGGCCCCGGCAGTCCGCCCGGCCAAGATGGAGGTACCAGATACCCAGCGGCCCACCCGGCAGGTAAAGCTGGCCGCTCCCCACACCCAGGCCTCGGCTGAGGCGGTGCAGGGTTGTCGCTGCAGGGCAGCACCCCAGGCCACGACACAGCGGGGTTCCCAAAAGAAGGTGCCGATCGTAGTTGGCACGGGGGAACTCCGGCTGGGCCCGACCCGCGCATCCGAGGGGCACGTAGATGCCCCATATTGGGAGCGGCAGCAGAGCCAGCTAGGCTGGGAAATTGAGGCCTGGGAGAAGAGGAGGGCCGAGGTCCTAGCCCGCACGATTAAAGAAAAAGAGAACCTGCGGTGTGCCACCTTCCTTGTGCGTGGCCCGAGGTACGAGGGCCAGGTCCGACGCTTTGACCCCGACAGGGGGTGGGGATACCTGTTTGAGCCCGGCTTGGAGAAAGAAGCATTTGTGTTCCGTCGGGACGTGTACCCCCACCTGCCTATGGGCTACCCGGACCGTGACCTGATCCCCAGAGAGCTGGTCACATACACCCGCTACTGTGGAGAGAGGGGCTGGTTTGCCCTGAGTGTGCAAAGAAGGGCACGGCATGAAGGCCCGGAGCGCTCCCAGACCCCTCCCCCACCATACAGCCCCGGAGTCACTGTGGAGGCGGAGTACGAAGTGGAGGATGAAAGTGCTGAAGAGTGAGGTAGCGGATCCCCGTTGCCACAAGGACAGTCCCCGTTGGGACCCATCTGCAAGTCCCCGTTGGGACCTATATTGTTTATGGTAGCGGACCAGCTACTGAAGCGCCCGTTGGGACTTCTGTTGCCCGTTTTGTAACATGAGAAATCATGAACATGGCTGAGAACTAGCAAGCCACCCAATAACTTTTGGGCTTGTAAATAGTGCTCCGATTGCCCTTCCCGCAACTGCCGGTCTCCGGAGAGGCTGGTTGGAGGGAGGACCTGCAGCAGAGCAGGCTGGGGTCCGGTCACCACAGGAACCGGTGACCATCCTCCGGGTCAGGGGTCCCCTGGACGTGGGGCCTCTGAGTGACTGCCGGGTGCAAAGCATCGTACCCGTTCCCGCTTGGGTTGCCTGGCCAAGTTCCTGATCCGGACTGGGGAAAAGGGGTGCTGCCAATTCTTAGGGGCAGCATCCAGGCTAGGTTGCTTGGGTGGGAAAGCGGAAGGACATGGACCCGTTGTTATTAAAAATGTTTGCAACGTTAAAAGTGATGTGCCTCCCGTAAGGGAAGAAAAAGAAAGCCTACATATTCTTGAGAATGTAAATATGTTATTATAACTGTTCAAGTGTTTCTTATCTTTTTGCAGTTTACAACAAAAGTAAACCGGTGATGGACGGGCAGCCCGCGGACGGTCTGCATTAAACCAAGGGGGAATGTGATGCCCTGGACTATCCAGGTCATCCCAGGTAGACACAACAACACTACACACCCCCTTCCCAGTTAGGTAACATCAGTCAAACTTAAAGCCTCCAGGTTTGATGTCCACACCAGGGGGGTGGAGCCAGGCAGTTAGCTCCACCCACCGAGGAGTTCACAGGCTTGGAGGCGGGAAAACAGTTAGTTGTAGTCCAGCTCAGGCTCTGGAAGAGTCAAGTTCAAGTTCATGGGCAGTCTTGTGTCCAGGCTGCCCAGAGACTACTCCGGTGGCTGGGTTGGAGCCCAGTCACCATTGGCAAGGAGGCAGACGGTAGTGGCCGCCTGCAGGAGACCGGGAAGACGACCAGTGGAACCGTAAGGGACCGGGACAGGGAAGTGGCCCGCCGGAACCGAACCGGGGAGCCAAGTGGATACCGGAGCACCAGGCAGGGTACTCAGACCCCGAACTGGGCTAGAAGCCACCACTATACTCAAATTAACTGATTGCGGTCTGGACCTCAGGGGTTCATTGCCACCTAAGTCCCGTTTGAAGGCAACAGCCCAACCATTCCAGATAAGTGCCACCGCCAAGGGCAAGAGATCCAAAGGGCCAGCGTCTGCGGGCAAACGGGCTCCTACGACAGATATACGTCGGGGAGCGGACTACCGGTGCCTAGGCACAGGAGTCAAGATTCACACACACAGAGGTGCAGGAGAAAAAGGAAAAGCGGACATTACCAGTCTAATCTGGGAAAAGCTGCAGGCAGCTTCGGGCCCCGTTCATCACTCCCTTTGGTTTACCAGTGACTCCAGTGTCTTGTGTCAGAGTGAGTACACCAATGCCATCCGGCACCGCTCCGCACTGCACCGCAACACTACACCCTGCACCCGGGCTCCGGCCCACCGGACTCTGGGACCAACATCCCCTACCCACGGAGGGGTCAACACCTAGCTGCGCTACTACACCGCTCCCGGGGGCCCCCACACCTTCACCGCAGCGGTGGTATCTACAATCACCAAAGTCCGCGGGGCGGTACAGTAGCCTTTAGTGAGATCGAGAGTCGTGAAGTACTGGGCCTGTCCCAGTCTCCATATCAGCTCATCGACCCTGGGCATGGGGTACATATCAAATTTCGAAACTTCATTTAACTTTCGGAAGTCATTACAGAACCTTAAAGAACCGTCTGGTTTCAGGATGAGCACAATGGGACTGGCCCATTCGCTCGTGGATTTTTCAATAACCCCTAGGTGAAGCATCTTTTTTACCTCCTCCGCAATGGCTTGCCTACGAGCCTCTGTTACCCGGTACGGTCTCAGGCATAACCTTACTTGAGGCTCGGTGATAATATCATGATGGATTACAGTTGTTCGGCCAGGTAGGCCTGAGAACACATCCGTATTCCGCTGCACTAACCTCCGAGACTCCCATCTCTGCTGTTTTGAGAGAGAATCCCCTATCCTTACTCCCAATTCACCATCAGGAGAATCCCCATTGGTGGTTGTCAAGGCACCTGAAGATGTTACGTCCAACGTTACGTCAGTCACCATACATTCTCTGTCATTCCACGCCTTTAGCAGGTTTACATGGTATATTTGCTCTGGTTTTCTTCTACCCGGTTGATACACCTTATAGTTTACTTCCCCTACTTTCTCCCGGATCTCATAGGGACCTTGCCATTTGGCTAAGAACTTACTTTCTGCAGTAGGTATTAGGACTAAGACACGATCTCCCGGTTTAAAAGACCTGACGGAGGCCTTTCTATTATACTGAGTACTTTGGGCCGCCTAAGCATCAAGCAAATGCTCTTTAACAATAGGCATTACTGCCGTGATACGGTCCTGCATACCCATAACGTATTCAACCGTGCTTTTGTGAGGGGTGGGCTCCTGTTCCCAAGTTTCTTTAACAATATCCATCAGTCCCCGCGGATGTCTGCCATACAGTAACTCAAATGGTGAGAACCCGGTGGAAGATTGTGGGACCTCGCGGATAGCGAACATTAAATAGGGCAATAACATGTCCCAATCTTTCCCCTCTTTGGAGACCACCTTTTTCAACATAGCCTTCAGAGTTTTATTGAAACGTTCCACTAGACCATCGGTCTGGGGATGGTACACTGACGTGCGTAGCTGCTTGATCTGAAGGAGTTTGCACAGTTCCTTCGTAATTTTAGACATAAAAGGGAGTTCCCTGATCGGTCAGGATTTCTTTGGGTAACTCCACACGACAGAATATAGCAAATAACTCCCGAGCAATAAGTTTTGCCGAGGTGTGACGCATCCGGCCTCCGGATAACGTGTCGCGTAATCCATCGCTGCCAGGATGTGCTGGTGACCACGGACTGATTTTACAATGGGTCCGATCAAATCTATAGCAATCCGCTCAAAAGGCACCTCTATAATGGGTAAAGGTATCAGAGGACTACGGAAACGGTGTGTGGGTGCGGTCAACTGACAAACGGGGAAGGACTCACAGAACCTCTTAATTTCTGCGCCGACCCCTGGCCAGTAAAACCACTGAAACATGCGTTCCCGCGTTTCCTCTTCACCTAGGTGCCCACTCATTAGGTGGTTATGAGCCAATTCCAAGGCCTAACGGGGGTACGGCTGAGGGACCACCAACTGTTCCACTATTTCACCCCGGATTTTATCAACCCGATACAGCAACTCTCGCTTTAGAGCCATGTAGGGAGTTTCCAGCTTGGCACCAGGCCGCTGGGGCACCCCATCAATTACCTGTACATTTCCACGTCCTGGAGCCAATGTGGGGTCCCGGAGCTGTGCTGTTCCAAAATTATCTGGAGACACATTCAACTCCGGGATTGCCTCGGGTGGCTCAACCTCTCCTGCCATTACCTCTAGGGGGAACCTGGCAGGGTTACACTCTGTCCCTATACTGGTGACCCCTACGGCAGGTATCCCTGATTCGGGATCTTCCGGCTCAGGGCCTGGTTCAATCATACACCTTGGAGGACTGGGTCGCCTCCCACATGATGTCCAGAACAGGGGCAAGTCTCTTCCCAAAATAACATCATATGGGAGTCATTTCATAACCCCCACTTCATGTTGAACCTCTCCACATGAGGTAGCAATGGTGACCCTTTCCATAGGGTATTCACGTAGGTCTCCATGTATACAGAGTACCCCTACTTTATGTCCCGTGGGGTTTTCCCCGGAGACCAAGCAGGCATGTACAAGAGTCACTACACTTCCTGAGTCCAACAAAGCCTCTGCTGTATAGCCATTAACACGTACTTTGCAGAGATGGGGCTCCTCCCCCATAGTAACAGTGCTTACTGCACACACAGTATGGGCATATATTGATTCCCAGCGAGCGTACTGGCAGTCCATGGGTTCTGATGTTGGGTTCTGATGTGAGCGGGCACTGTGCCATCATATGCCCCAGCTGACGGCACCGCCAGCATATAACAGCAGTGGTGTCCCTGTTTCGGGTGTCCGACTTTGGCGAACCGGGACTCCGGCTGACCTTAGTCTGGGGTTTACTCTCCGCCAGGGATGGAGACGGGGCAGCACCCGAGGAGGGACAGGAGTCTTTCACCAACTGTGAAGGGGGCGTATCCCTACGGAGTGGCCGCCGTGAAGCAGAGTCCCGGACCAACTCCTGGGTAGCCGTGTAGCGTTCCACCAAATTCACTAGTTGGTCTAAGGTACCGGGATCCGCCTGGCCCACCCACCGTTGAATGGGGGCTGGAAAAGTCCGCACAAACCATTCAATCACCACCCGCTCAATCATCTGTCTGGGGTTCAAGGTCTCCAGCTGGAGACATTTTTTCACAAGGTCCAGTAAGACATGGACCTGTGAATGTGCAGGTTTTCCCTCCACAAAGGACCACTGATACACTCGCTGGGCCCGGAGATAAGTGTTAACCCACATTCGTGCAAGGATCTCACCTTTCAGTGTGCCATAGTCCTTGGCATCCTCCGGACTGAGATCCAGGTAGGCTTTTTGGGGTTCACCTATCAAGAACGGGGCCACGACATCAGTCCAACAGTCGATAGACAATTTCTCTCGCTCCGCAGTCCTCTCAAACATGGAGAGAAAAGCTTCTCAGTCGTCCTCTGCACTCATCTTCGTAAGTGCCGCCCTTACTCTGTCATGGGCCGCAGGAGGGGCTGGATGACCGGGAGTGGCCGCTGGGAGTGCATCTCGCAGAGCTGCTGAGTCAACAAGCTGTTTGTCTTCTGTTGTTGAACTAACGCCCGCTGGAGCTAGGCATTGGTTTGCTGCTGGTGAGCATTAGCCTGTTGCTGTTGTGAACTGCTTTGTGCAAAAGCCTGCTGTAGTTGAGCACTAGACTGGGCCAGCTGCTTTACAAGATCCTCAATGGTGGCTGCTGAGTTAAACTGTAACTTTGCAGGCTTGATCATAAACATGCGGAAACTAGGTTGTTGCCCCTAACAACCAGGCTGCAATGCCCGCAAGCTTCGTGGACCCGTCGATCCACCGCAAACAGTCAGTAAATTGTTTTTTTTTTCCGGGGAAGTACGTCCTAGGTCGTTGCCCTTAGCAACCAGGCTGCCATGCCCGCATTCTCCACCATAATGTGAGGTAGCAGCGTTGTTTGGGCAAAAACGTGAGACAGTGAGGCAGCAGCGTGTTCACACCAACAGTCTATTTACTGTTGCAGCATAAATAGATCCAATTTCCCACAGTCAAAGTCTCTTCCGGATAATAACAGCCAGTGCATATAGATAAATCCTTTGTGTCAAAAGTCTTGTTACCCTAGGACCCCATTAACCGCAGGGATCTGTTTAGGTTCTCCTAGGCTCACACTCCTGGCCTGTGCTCACTCCACACAGAGCCAGCTCAGCTCACACAGTATGTGTTTGCTTCAACAAGCCTGGCTCTCAACTGAGACACACCCTGATGTGCTCTGCAAGATTTAAACTAAAATGCTGGACATGAGGATTGCTACAAAACCTGGACTGGGAGGAGGGATCTGTCTCCCTGTTATCCTTTGTGCTATACTCCCTGTAATAGCTATAGCAAACTCAGAAGGTTTCCAGACACATTCTGGGGGATACATAGCGGTCTTCAAATATTACCCCTGTCACTGCCTCACACTAGCATATAACACTAAGTTTGCAAAGGTGACAGAGGAGGGCCATACAGGCTATGAAGAGTGTGTCCAACATCTAACAAACTATTTTTTATTCTTTTTTTGCACAGTACTATTTAATATACAGTATATATGAAGTGTGTTATGCTCAAGAGTGCAAGCAGGAGTAGACCCACTAGGCCACAGTACCGCCTCTACCTGAGGGGCATAACTAAGCGACTACCTCACTAGAGCCTCTGATGGTGAGGATAGGCTTGTGCTGGAAGGTAGCCGCCAGGTGCTACTCAGGGACATAGGGAAATGTGATAGCTGGCCACAGAAGACCTGTGCAGCCTTTTCATTCCCTGGGAGCCGGTGGCAGAAGCTGAGTCAGAAGCCACCACTGGCCGGCTAGTAGGGTGAGTGTGCCAGCATCCCCATCAGGGGAAGGGGACAGAACAGTGCTGGGACGACAGTAACGGTGTTACAAAATCTACTATAAAAAAAAATGTTTAAGCAGGTGTGGAAAAAATGCTGCAAAGTAAGAATGCATTAAAAAAAATAGATGTGTTAAGTTTGTTTTTATCAATTAACAAAGCTAAAGTGAATAAATAGTGATGGGCGAGCAATAACATACTCTGGTGCTCGGTAATCGAGTTGAGCTATTTGTAATGCTCGAGTGCTCGTCTCAAGTAATGAGCATAATGGAAAACAATGGGAGTCTCAAGCATTTGGAGTGGCCTACAAATCACTGAAATGGATGGAAACACTGCTGAATTGGAATGGGAATAGCATAGGGAAAACACCAAGAGACATGTCTGACTCCCAGATCGCAGCTGGGAACAATGTTGTCACTGCAATACGTCACTTTTACGGACTGACAATAAAACATTTCAAACTAAAGATAACATGGATCTAACAGGAGAAAGTATTAGGAAACATTATTTCTTCCATAATGAAAGTATGTAGAGATGAGTGATCCTGCCAGGATCGCCAAACCCACCTGAGTTCGCCGATCACATCAATGATCTGATCAACGATCCTAGCCGAACCCATTGAATTCAGTGGGAGGCAAAACTTATGTTATAAAATGGTGTAGGTGGGCTGCAAATAGTGTAGGGGGGCTGCAAAAGAAAGAAAATTAGGAAGAAATAAAGCACGACATACTAACCGGCTCTAATGCTACTTCCGGTGCCACTAATAATCCCTCATACATGCTGTAGTCACAGCTTTTCCCGCCCATCGGCGTCTCTGATTGGCTGCAGTCAGACTGCGCCCCCACTCTCTCTGACAGCATTATACTGCTGCAAAATAAATATATAATTTTAAAAAAATGCCTTGTGGTTCCCCTATATATTTGTCATGTAGTCACACCTATCCTAAAGAAACCTTCCCTCGATCCAACCTCTACTACCAGCTATTGTGACGCCCTGGACTAGCCAGGTAGTCACATACATACCAACATACACACCCCCACACCCTAGACAGTTACAACAGTCAATCAAAAACCCTTGTTGCCTCCCTCTAAGGTCTGATGTCCACAGCAGGTGGGGCGGAGCCAGGTGGTTGGTCCCACCCGAGGAGCTCACAGGCCTGGAGGCGGGTAAAGTGTCAGTTCAGTTTAGGAGGTGAAAGTGAGAGGAGTAAAACGTCTGCGTGTGCCTGGGTAGAAGCCCAGGCACTGACAGCAAGGTTGGCAGACGGTGGTGGCCGTCTGCAGGAGTTGGTGGAACTCTGCAAAGCCGTAAGGACCGGGGTTGGACGCTGGCCCGCCAGTACCGAACCGGGGAGCGGAGTGAAGCTAAGCACACAGGCAGGGCCATCGGACCCCGACCAGGCTTGGAGCCGCCGTCAATAGTCAAATCCGAGTGTGACAGGAACCCCAGGGGTTACCCAACAACCAAGTCCCGACAGAAGGCAATAGTCCACACCGTGAGGATATACAGCCACCGCCACAGGCTAGAGATCCAAGGGCCAGTACCTGCGGGCAAAACGGGCTCCTACGGCACCTATACGCCGGGGAGGGGACTACCGGTGGGCAACCACAGGAGTCAGAACATTCTAAAAGGTGCAGGGAAAGACAGCCACCATCAGCCGTCCGGGGAAAGCACAACAACAACACTGCAGCCGGCTGCGGGACCCGTCCATCAGGCCGTTTTGGTTTACCAGAGACTCTGTCAGTGATTGTCTGAGTGAGTACACCAGTGCCGTCCGGCACCGCGCCGCGCTGCCCCTGCAACCCTGCACCCCAGCCATCCAGCCTCCTCGTTACATCACCAACCCCCCTACCCACGGAGGGGACAACATCCCAGCTGCACCCTACCATCTCTCCCGGGAACCCCGTTACCAGCAGCGGTGGTGCCATCATCACCACGTCCCGTGGGTGGCGTCGCGAACAATCTCCCTAAACATACTACCCCTTTTCACTCACGGGCGAGGAGCGCCGCTCGAGTCCCCGGGTCCGGCCCACCGAGCAGCAGCAGCAGAAGCCCCGGACCCGAGCGTGGCGAGCACTTCCTCCTCCGCCCGCGACACTATCGCCCCATATCACTACTCCTACTTGCCTCAAAACTCCTGGAACAACATGTCCATGCTGAACTTTCCTCCCACCTCTCCTCTAACTCTCTCTTTGACAACCTACAGTCCGACTTCTGTCCACATCATTCTACCGAAACTGCCCTGACTAAAATCACGAACGACTTACTGCCAAAGCTAACAAGCACTTCTCTATACTCCTACTTCTAGACCTGTCCTCAGCCTTCGATACCGTTGACCACTCCCTCCTATTACAGGCCCTCTCTTCCTTTGGTGTCAGAGATCTTGCCCTCTCTTGGATCTCTTCATATCTTTCCAATCGCACTTTCAGTGTCTCCCACTCTCACACAACCTCTTCATCCTGCCATCTCTCTGTTGGCGTCCCTCAAGGCTCTGTCCTAGGACCCTTACTTTTTTCTATCTACACATTTGGCCTGGGACAACTCAAAGTCCCATGGCTTCCAATACCACCTATATACTGACGACACTCAGATCTACCTCTCTGGCCCAGATGCCACATCTCTGCTGTCCAAAATCCCGAAATGTCTATCTGCTATATCCTCCTTCTCCTCTCACTTCCTAAAGCTCAATGTGGCCAAAACTGAACTAATTATCTTTCCTCCGTCTCACCTACACTCTCCACCTGATCTATCTATCACAATAAATCACACCATGCTCTCGCCAGTACCCAAAGTTCGCTGCCTCGGAGTGACCTTTGACTCTGCCTTGTCCTTCATACCACACATCAAATCCCTCACCACCTCCTGCCGTCTTCAACTCAAAAATATTTCCAGAATCCGCCCTTTCCTCAATTCGCAATCTAAAAAAATGCTAGTGCATGCCCTCATAATCTCCCGCCTCGACTACTGTAACATCCTCCTCTGTGGCCTCCCTGCCAACACGCTCGCCCCTCTCCAGTCCATCCTTAATTCTGCTGCCCGACTGATCCACCTCTCTCTTCATTATCACCCCGCTTCTCCTCTCTGCATGTCCCTCCACTGGCTCCCAATCTTCCACCGTATCCAATTCAAACTAGTAACACTGACCTACAAAGCTGTGCATAATCTGTCTCCCCCCTACATCTCTGAACTAATCTCACACTACACTCCAACACGTCACCTCCGGTCCTCCCAAGACCTCCTTCTCTCCTCCTCTCATTCGCTCCTCACTCAACCGACTCCAAAACTTCTCCCGAGCATCCCCAGTCTCCTGGAACTCGCTGCCTCAACACGTCAGACTATCCCATACCCTTGCAAACTTCAAACGGAACCTGAAAACCCAACTGTTCAGAAATGCCTACAATCTACAATGAACTCACTGCCGCCCGACCACCGTGCGGAGCTGCCGCCCAATCTACACCCCACCTACTATCTCCTCCCCATAATCCTATAGAATGTAAGCCCGCAAAGGTAGGGCCCTCTTCCCTCTGTACTAGTCTGTCTACTGTAACTTGTATATGTATTTTGTATGTAACCCCCTTCTCATGTACAGCACAGTGGAATTAATGGTGCTCTATAAATAATATTTTTTATTATTAATAGAATAATAGGGGAAGTCTGGTGTACGGCACAACACACAACAAAACAACGGGTACCCAGGGGATTCTATAACAATGGTGGACCCTAGTGTTAGTGAGGGGGAAGATGGGACACCTCCTGCTATCACCTGCAACTGTACCCTGCACTCCTGGCCAATCCCTATACAGCAGGGGTCTCAAACTCAGCTGCGGGAATGGGAGGCACATAGAAAAAAATTGAGGGGGCCGCATTCCTTGCAGGACAAAGTGACATTTTTAATGATTCCAGGGTTTTTTTCTATACATCTTTGGATCAGTATTTTGAACATTTTTTGCTTGATTATCACAAACCTGCACTTTTTGTTTAGTTAAGCATATATAAAATTATTTTTAATGGCAAAAAAGTCATGCTTTATTTTGAATATTTTTTTAAATTTTATCCCCTTCTAATATTGTTTTACAATTAGCAGCATCATACATTCATCTTAGCCAACATCTTGTAGTAATGTCCCCCATCCTGTAGTAATGTCCCCCTTGTGTCCTGTATGATATGCACATCCTTGTGACCTGTAGTTATGTCCACCATACTGTAGCAATGTCCTCATCCTTGTGCCCTGTAGTAAAGTCTCCCATCCTTGTCCTCTGTAGTAATGTCCCCATCTTGTCCCCTGTAGTAATGTCTCCCATTCCTGTGCCCTATAGTAATGTGCCCCTTCCCTGTACCCTGAGTAATGTGCCCATTTTTGTGCCCTGTAGTAATGTGCCCATCCTTGTACCCCATAGTAATGTCTCCCATCCTTGTGCCCTGTAGTATTCTGCCCATCCTTGTAGTATTGTCTATCCTTGTGCCTTGTAGTACTATACCCATCCTTGTAGTATTGTGTCCATTCTCATGCCCATCCTTGTAGTATTGTGCCCATTCTTGTAGTATTGTGCCTATCCTTGTAGTATTCTGCCCAGTAGTATTGTGCCCATCCTTCTAGTATTGTGTTCATCCTTCTAGTATTGTGCCCATCATTGTAGTATTCTGCCCATCCTTGTACCCTCATCCTTGTCCCCTATTATGCCGCTCTTCACAGACGCCAAAAAAAAAAAAAAAAAAAAAATATATATATATATATCTTCTCACCTTTCCCCCGTTCCCTCAGGGCTGCGTGCTGATCAGTGTTTGCAGCATTTTGGAGGCAGCATGTTTCAGCTGCGTCCAGAGCGCTGGTCTTACAGTACATGCAGAGTGAATGGGATATCTAGAAATCCCATCCACTGTGCGTGTGTGGCCCGCAGCAAACACTGACCTGCGGTGTGGCTTTCAGAGTCACAAGTGTTCTCCGTACTGAGAAAACAGCCAGGAGACCGCAGCGGGCCGAACCCTGATAGTGGGTATGAGCAGCTGCGGTCTCCTGTATTCTCCTGCGGAGGAGACTCGCGGCCCCGCACTCAGGACTCCCCGCGTCCAGGATACAGCGGCTGCTGATCGTGGGCACATACCTGCTGTTTGTGGCCTGCAGACTCCGTGACGATCACAGCTCTATGCCGGGAGCAAAAAAAAAACAAAAAAAAAAACTGGCAGACCCTGTAGCAACCCTAGCTAGTGAGCTGGCAGGTAAATGATGCTAGCCCCACCTCTGCACTAATAAAACACCAGGGGAAGGATGGACAGACAGTCCAAACAAAAGACTACGTCCAACAGACAACTGCAGTCAGAACCAGGACTGCAGCATAAAACAGCAACTTGCGATCAGGGCTCCATGAGCTCCTTCGACCTCCAGGCCAAGCATCCAAATGAATCAGAATAACCAGCACCCTCTACTGGCAAAAGAAGGTATATACAGGGACTGGAAGTGATCCCAAACCGAAAAGTACCTGAGGAGAGTCAATGAGTATGTTGCTGGCAAGGAGAAACTGACATTAACCTTTTACTCGCCAAGAGAAAGGAAACTACATTTAATAAGTCTTAAATGGCAAATGAAGGACTCTAGCCCTGAAGCTTTCACTACTCTCATACAGAAGAGAGACGGCCGTGACAGTACCCTCTTTTAACTAGAAGCTTCAGGACTCTCAAATTGGGATCCATCCAACAAATGCCTAAGGATAGGATGGTCCCACCTAATATTGTTAACTTCCAATGTAAACAGACCCTGAAGGCTACGGTAACGCATGCAGGCTCCGGACATCCAACACATCTCCTAAGCGCTGACCTGTGCACATTATGGGAATTAAGTACAGGGGATAGCTCCAGCCAAATGGCTGTGGGGTTATTACTCGATATGGACTAAGACACCTTGAGCCCCGAGCCCCAGGCCCACACTTCCATGTGATGTTATTTGTGTACTCCCATACAAGATCATTTTCACACCGGTCCGGACCTGACCATTTATTTCCATACCTGCGGTTGTTGGAGACTGGCAATCTCCCTGAAGGACCAACAACAGAGGTATCACCCTCCGACGGCATATCCATACACTCAGGAATCACGGCCGCCCCCCCACTGACCACCACTCTGAGGGGAACACCGAGGCCTATGATTAACCTTAGGAGTGGTAGGATTAACCCTGCTTCTCTCCAATTTAGGCTAAGAGATCACAGTGGACAAGACAGGGGTAATGGAGGAGATATATATGTGGCGCCCCTGACCTGGTCAGGCACCACTGAGTGCTGCACCCATGCTGGGGGCAGTACAATACAGAAGGCTGACCGAGGTGTGACTACACAGGCGCATAGTAATCAGGTCGCACACATCTACCTTTGGGAGGACCCCTGAGAGATTCAAGGAGGGGGCGTGGTCTCCATATCCACTCAAGGGGTGTGGTGGAGAGCCTGGTTGCTAGGTGGCGTAGGCAGGCACAGTGGGGAAAGAGGAAGAGAAGGAGGAACAAGAAGTCTGGAGCAGAGAGTTGAGGAGTGAGGATTCTGGAAGTGGAGCTCAGACAGAACAGACGTGCAGAACCCACTGATGAGCCAGTTAGTGAGTGGAGCTCAGGGAGAGCAGACGCATGCAGCAGACCCTGGAGTCTGACACAAGCTGACAGCGTACACGCAGTGACTACTGACGGGGGAGATCGGTCACCTGGTAGTGCTACCCGAAATCCACCCAAGGCTAGAGAGAGCAAAGGGGTGGCAGAGTAAGGGGACTGCCAGGGAGGTACCAGGCCCGCAGGGGTAACAGGTCCCAGTGCAGAGATAGATCCACCTTTCTTCTGCCAAACCTGCCGGTGTGGGGCCCTTTAAGCCACACCATAACACCACAGAGTCCGCAGCCACGTAGCAAAGAGAGGGCCCATAGTTCACAGGAGGCAAGCAGCCGGAGAGACCTGGTCCAGGCTACAAGCAAACGGGCCGAAACGAGGGGAGCAGCAACTTCCCTGGGTGACCCCCGTAGGGACTGCAAGTCGGGGTCATCACAAACAACAGAAGGGCTAGAGAAGGCGAGTCAGTAGCCACCCTCACAAGTCAGAAAAAACAAAAAGCAGCACCAAATGTGCACAACAGCACTAAACATTCCAAACTGTACTTATTTTAAAAAATTTTGAGATTTTTGGCAAAAAATTGCAATTTCTTGAGCTGCTTCGCCACGTCACGGCAAATCTCATTTGAAGCAGTCCTACACTAAAATATTTTTATAAAATGTGCCATACGGCCTCACATATGAATAGTAGAACTGCTCTTAGCAGCACTCACCTGGTCTATTTCAATCCCGTACCCATGACTGAGTCATGGCTGTGGGCGGGACAGGTCCAAGCAAATGCTGCATGAAGTAAATAGCCTGTGGACAAAGCCTGATGACTTAATGTGAACAGTCACCAACCGCCAAAATCTAGACAGATGGAATACATCCCAAATTGGGGTGCAAAGCAAGGTGGAGGTCAACCACCGACCAATTCAATGAAGAAAAAACAAAAAGCAGCACCAAATGTGCACTACAGCACTAAACATTCCAAACTGTACTTATTTTAAAAAATTTTGAGATTTTTGGCAAAAAAAAATTGCAATTTCTTGAGCTGCTTCGCCACGTCACGGCAAATCCCAATTTGGGATGTATTCCATCTGTCTAGATTTTGGCGGTTGGTGACTGTTCACATTAAGTCATCGGGCTTTGTCCACAGGCTATTTACTTCATGCAGCATTTGCTTGGACCTGTCCCGCCCACAGCCATGACTCAGTCATGGGTACGGGATTGAAATAGACCAGGTGAGTGCTGCCAAGAGCAGTTCTACTATTCATATGTGAGGCCGTATGGCACATTTTATAAAAATATTTTAGTGTAGGACTGCTTCAAATGAGATTTGCCGTGACGTGGCGAAGCAGCTCAAGAAATTGCAATTTTTTGCCAAAAATCTCAAAATTTTTAAAATAAGTACAGTTTGGAATGTTTAGTGCTGTAGTGCACATTTGGTGCTGCTTTTTGTTTTTTCACCCTCACAAGTCAGCCTGAAGGACACCTGGTTCCAGCCTGGTTCATCCCAGCTACGCCCGGGTTACTCACCCTGCCACCATCAGTGAGTAAAATCCCTGAAAGACTGTTTGGACTGTGCCTGAGTCATTCTGCGCCTTGTGGTTCCACACACCTACACAGGGTCCTGGGGCTTGCCTCACTCTCGGGAGGCCACTACAACTGACTGCACCCACCATCAGCCCCAGGCACCCCTTAATCTGCAGTGGCGGTCACCTTGACTGCAATACCGAGAGTGGCGTCATGAAAATCCTATAAGAAGGTTCCCTACCTGTGACCAGACTGTTCCATGCACGTGGAGTCCCTGAAGGTAATGCACCGACACAACACCTGTGGGGCTTCACATATACATCTGGACCGTCCTTCTCAATGCTGTCTGGGTGGGCCATTTTTCAGATGAGACCAAACTTTGGGCTATCTGCGGAAAAAAAAAACGAGGTTTTGACCATACACTCAGATTTAACCTGAGGAGTGAGAAGGGAATCCTCTCTTTGTACCAGAAAATCCATACCCAGCAAAGAAGGTGAAATGGAGGAAATGTACACGCTCTGGTCACCCTCCACCATATGACTAGAGGTGAACCATAAGTGACCTAGTATGAAGGGAGCCCCCCCACCTGCATGTGCTCTTCCGGATGTACCTGTGGGACCTCTTCCAGAGGTAACACTACTTTGAACCGGGTCCTAGTTTGTCTCTCCTTAAAGTATCTATCAACCCTTATAGCTAGGGACATGGTGGCTTCCAATGACTTTGGAGCAGGATACTGGACCAGAGAATCCATCAGCTTATCAGAAAAACCCTGAAAGAACTGACTCCTAAGATGCGGATTGTTCTATTGGGTGTCTGTGGCTCATCTCTAGGATTGCCGAGCAATACTCCTCAGCTGGCTGCACCCCCTGCTGGAGACTACGTACATTAAATTCCGCAAGTCAGATGCTGTCGGTATCACCATAGACCAGGTCCAGAGACACAAAAAACTCATCTACCCACCGTAACACCAAGAATCAAAATCGGCAGAGAGAAGGCCCAGGGCTGGGCTACTCCCCACAACAGGGAGACTACAATCCCCACTCGCTGTTCCTCACTCTCTGAGGAATGAGGGCAGAGCTTAAAATATAATACAAGCTCCCTCAAAAATCCTGAACTTTTCACGCCCCCCAGAAAAACTGTGTGAGAAGGTAGCCTTAGGTTCAGGCTGTCTGGGCCAAGACCAGCAGACCCCTCACATGTTGCAGATGTTGCACCACCTGAGACCGCATCTCCATCACCTTTTGTGATTAAGTCTGCAACAGGTGCGCCAATGCAGCAGCTTGATCCATCTGGGCTCAGCAGAAAAGGTTGGGACAGTTATTACGTCACGTAGTGACTGGTTTAAGTCTGAAGTACTGTGCAACACACAATAAGGGGTACATAGTGTAAGGTTGCACCCCGCAACCTGGGGGGTTCCACTCACTTGCAGCGGTGCGAGGTAGCTTTAGCAACACAGCTACAGTCTCTTTATAAAAAATTCTGGCAGTTTATTTAAAACACTCAACATAAACTGCTAAACAAAATGTAACAAAGCCTCTCCTGGCTTAAAGGAAAATATAACATCCACATACCGTGGGCTTCCAGTCCATTAAATGTCCATAGTGGAGTCTCCACACTCTGGCTCCAGCCAGCGAACACAAGTCACTGTGCTTGCTTCCTGCAGCCTCCAGCCCTCTCCAGCCAGGCTGCAGTCTTTTCCCCAGTCCTCACCTGGACTGATTTCCAGGAGTCTCTCTTCAGTCTTCACACATCCTGAGCTCTCTAGCACACATCCTCCATGTGCAGCACTCTCAGGCTTCCCTTAAATGCAGAAACAAGCCTTTGTGGAACTAGAAGTCCCATAGCAACCTCTTCAGTTTAATATCGCAGCGACCTTCTCCACTGCGACATATAGCGACCATTTACCACATTGGTGGTCGCTACCTCACATATCCCCCCCCCCCCTCTGTTCAAACTTGTAGGGTTGAACACTCGATACCCTACTGGGGCCTCGAGACGGGGCATCAGGGTCACCTTGCCCTACCAGTTGAGAGGGCCCACTTTGACAACCTTGAGCTCCAGTTCTCGACATACCGTCTGTCACCAAACCCTTCACAGGAAACCCACTGCTCAGACACGGTCCCTGGTCAGACCTCTCTCTCCATGACCGTCTCAAACGGTCAGTGTGGTAGTGAGACACTCTTTTAGTCGTAACTACTGTGCGGCTCGACCCTGCGCTATTCAGTCCACTGGAGGGGCTACTGTTTGGGTACATCAGCCCTGAGGTTCTGCCGTAACTAGATCCTATGCATTCTCTGTGTCCAGATCGATATTGGGCTCTTCTTCTAGGACATCTTCGTCCATTGCTCTGATTGTTCACTTTCTCAATGCCATCTTTGACTAGAGACATGTCCCAAGCGCCATTCTTTCCTTCGGCATTGTCTTAGAGGGCTTAGAGCCTTCAAAGTCTGTGCTATAGCCCGATGTATAATTAGGTCCTCTATAACCTTGGCTCCTTTTACTACAGGACCTGCTTCCTTTGCCATCTGAAGCAACACAGTCACCAGGTGGACCGCACTTCTTTGGGCCCTGGCCCGAAAGCGGTCGCGACCTCACACTAACTTGACAAAGTTTCTCTGCAATCTTCTGTCTTTCAAGATTCAATTGCTTTAGTTCTTCCAGGTATCCAAGTCTGTATTCTAGGAGAACTCTTATATTTTCAACACACTCCTTTGTTCCCACAATGACACAGGGAACCATACTGACTTCGCAGAGTATCCTGGCTTCATTATGAATATTAATTCTTACTCTCGTCACACCGGACGTATCAACCATCTCCTGCATGACTCTTCCATTTCTTCCAATCAGCTTATTGACCAGTTTTCTGGGCACTTGTGTGACCTCCTCCACAAACTCCAACAGCCTTCTAGCTGTCTTGACTGCGTCTGCAGTTTTCCCATAGATTCGGAATGTTCCACTATTTTCTACCACTTCAATAGCTGTAATACCTGGAACCTTCCTGGCTTGCTGAATGTTACTTCTAAGCGCTCTTATTGCAAGCCCAATTAATGGTTTCTTCACAACCACCACTTCCTGAAACGCTGCGGTAAGCTGCTTCATATGCTCCAATTGTTTGGTGTCTTCTGCCATCTTTCTAGAGATGAGCCACTTCGTGCGAAGACACTGTAGGTGCATGTCACTCAGGATAGCCACCTGCTTCTTTGTGACATCACTTACAGAGCACACCACCAACCGACCAGACTCTGGGGCAAAGTACACTTTACAGGCTCCTACTGCCTTCTGAAATCTCTCATGCACCTTCTCACTGGCACAGGCTTCTCTTAAGTCTTTTGGCACATCTATCAGATAATTGAAGACTGGCCTGCTTCCTTTACTTTCAAGGACACTAGACTGTTCCTGAGGTCTCTTGCCTCCTTCTATATTCTTCACCAAAGGCTTCACCTTTTGAGTTACACCCTCCTCGGGCTCAGCCCCAGCCTCAGAGCCTTTGGGTTTCAGGCTCTTAGCTGAGTCAATCTTCTTGTCTGCGGTCTTGGTCTTACCCACCGAGTCAGTCAGGCTCTCAGCTTCTGATGAGACCTCACGTCCAGACCTCACCTCTTCTTCAGAGGCTCTTTCCACTTTTACAGCACCAGCTGTGTCTTGGGACTTCACTGCATTTGTCGCGGGCGGAGGAGGGGACGCCGCGCTCTCCCACTGCTCGGGTTCGGCTGCCGCGGCTGCTGCGGCCTGCTGCTGCTCGGTGGCTCGAGCGATGGGCCGGATCCCGGGGACTCTAGCGGCGCTCCTCGCCCGTGAGTGAAAGGGGGGTTTTGGGTGTGGGGATTGTGGATTGTCCGTGACGCCACCCACGGTTGTGGTGAAGGGATGTACACCACCGCTGCTCTGGCTGGGGAATCCCGGGAGTGATGGTATGGAGCAGCCAGTTGTTGTGTTGCCCCTCCGTGGGCAGGGGTTGGTGATCCCGGGGCCCAGGGATGTGGGTTGGGGATGGTGAACAGGCGGGCTATGGGGCCTGTGGAGGTGCAGGGGCAGCGCTGTGCCGCACGGCACGGAGGTACTCACTCAGCCAGTAAACACGACACAGTTCTCGGTAAACAAACGGCTGGTTGGACGGGTCCCTCCCCCCAATGATTAACCTGTAATTTAAAGTTAATAAACACACACAACGAAAAATCCTTTATTTGCAATAAAAAACAATAACAAATACCCTCGTTCACCAAGCCCCAAAAACCCATCCATGTCCGGCGTAATCCACGGAGGTCCCGCGTCGCTTCCAGCTCTGCTACATGAAGGTGACAGGAGCTGCAGAAGAACACTGCCACTCCTGACAGTGTCGCGGGCGGAGGAGGGGACGCCGCTCTATCCCACTGCTCGGGTTCGGCTGCCGCGGCTGCCGCGGCCTGCTGCTGCTCGGTGGCTCGAGCGATGGGCCGGATCCCGGGGACTCTAGCGGCGCTCCTCGCCCGTGAGTGAAAGGGGGTTTGGGTGTGGGGATTGTTTATTGTCCGTGACGCCACCCACGGTTGTGGTGATTGAGTGTACACCACCGCTGCTCTGGCTGGGGATCCCGGGAGTGATGGTATGGAGCAGCCAGTTGTTGTGTTGCCCCTCCGTGGGTAGGGGATTGGTGGTGCCGGGGCCCAGTGATGGGGGATGGGATGGTGGACAGGCGGGCTAGGGAGCCTGTGGAGGTGCAGGGGCGCAGGGGCAGCGCTGTGCCGCACGGCACGGAGGTACTCACTCAGCCAGTAAAAACGACACAGTTCTCGGTAAACAAACGGCTGGTTGTACGGGTCCCTCAGACGGTTACGTTGCCGATGTCCCCTGCAGTTGACGGTGACGGTCTCTTCCCTGCACCTATGTGTTGTTGTTTGGTAGCGATGGGTTCCCACCGGTAACCCGCTCCCCAGCTTGGATATGAACCGGAGGAGCTCCACTCTTGCCCGCAGGCGCTGGCCCTGGGAAACTGGTGCCTTGGCGGTGGCGATGTTTCCCCTTAACGGTTGGACTGTTGCCTTCAAACGGGACTTGGTTGTTGGGAGACAGTCGTCCCCTTCACTGACGGATTTGGCAAATTATGGCGACTCCTAGCCTTGCCGGGATCCGAAAGGCCCCTGCCCTGGTGCTGACTAATCTTCGTATACCGCTCCGGTACCGCAGGATCACCACCCGTCCACGGTCCTTTCGGCAACCTCCAATCAGTCTCGCCTGCAGACGGTCACCGCCGTCTGCCAACCTTGCTGTTTCAGTCCGGGGCACACACCCGGACTAACTTCAGGCTTCTTGCTGTCACTTTCTCTTCCTCCTTTACCACTTCCTTCCACTTCACTGTTTACTCCTTCACCTCCCTAGCTTAACTCTCTTCTCCTCTGAGCTGACTGCCTGGTTTTCCCGCCTCCAGAGCTGTGAACTCCTCGGTGGGTGGAGCCAACTGCCTGGCCCACCCCCTGGTGTGGACATCAGCTCCTGGAGGAAGGCAACAAGGATTTAAGTTTTGACCTTGTGTGTACCTGCAGGGAATGTGGGGTGCGTGTGGTGTTATGACCTGTGACCCCTGGCTTGCCCAGGGTGTCACACATTCCCTCCAACTTCCTCTTGGGTCTCTGCAGTGTCACCCTCTGCCCTCGCTTGGGAGTTCACAACATCGCCTTCTACCAGGGTGTCACACCCTTCACCACAATACTCTCTTCCTCTTAGAGCTTTGGGGCTGTATTCACGGTTATCTACCCTAGCACTAGATTGTTCACCGGTCTGCTCACTATGACCTTTGTGGATTTTTCTTCCACCAACACTCTCTAGGATGTCATCTCTTACAGTACTTTCCAGGATTTGATATCCTATAGTGCTTACACTCAACAGACGATCAGCTTCACACTGGGAAGTCATAGGGGACACCACCAGTACTTCCTTGGTCGGCTCCTTTTCTGCATTTTCACCCTGCTGATTTCTGTTACAATGTGTCAGTTCCAGCTCAGACTCATCTTTCTTTGGCATGATTTTGCTGTCCGACTCTACATTAGCGGTAGCTATTGGCAACGTGCCTTTCTCATCCTTCTGTGCACACTCAGATTCTGGAAGGGAATCCACACTTTGGGCAGAAATACACAACACTGTCTCTATCTGGACCATATTGTCAGAGGTTGTAGCTGGCTCCGCCCCTCTGCGCCTCTGGTGACGGGAGGTTTTCCCCTCTTTGCTCATCAGTGCGTCACTGTACTCATTTGTCACTTTAGTAAAGTCAGTGTCTTTACTGGAGTCATCGTCAGTCCCCCTGGTGTCCTGGACTAACAAGCCCCCACTTAACCAAGTGTTGAACCCCCTGTCTTGAGCTCTCCCGTTTTTAACGGTCACACTATCCTTTGTTACTGTAAACGTCATATCCCTAAGGGGGGCACGTCCATCTCTTTCTTTGGTCACCCCTAACTTAGTACTGTCACCTCTAGTAGGCATGGTCTTCCCCTTATTACATAATGTCATACTACTAAGAACACTTTCAGCCTCCCACTGTTATAGGGCTTCCTTTGAGCCTTTCCGGCTTTTACACAAGCAGCTGGCCATTTCCGCCATCGACCACAAGTCGTCAAAAAAATTAAAGTCCCGGCCTATTATAATGGGATGCGGTAAGTCAGGCACTACCCCAACATTAACGGGTCCTAACACCCCATCCGTCTCAACAACCACTCGGGACCATGGATACTCTCCAATGTTCCCATGTCTGCAGCTGGCTTCCATCCTTCCAAGAATCAGGTAGTTATCGAGTGTGGCCCTCACCAGGGACACCAAGCTCACCGAGTCTACCAGCCCAGTCACACATTTGCCATCAACTTCCACAGAACACAGATGTGACTTCTCGTCAGCCGGGCAGTCTGTACCGCAGACCGGACACGCATAGCATGAACACCATTGTCCTTGGCTACTGTCCATTGGTGCCACTACACCTTCGGATTTGGGATGCTCCGCCCCTTTTTGTGCCACCATCGTTCTCTGGGACCCCGCCCCCTTTTGGGTAACCACCCCTTTCTGGGACTCCGCCCCTTTTGGGGTTTCTGTGGCTTCCTTGCAGGGTCTTTAGACTCTAGTTCACACAGTTCCCCTTTATCTTGCTGGGCACCCTGTGTTCGTAGTGGCCCCAGAAGGGAGTTCATCAACTGGTCCACTGCTGCCACATCGGTGCGCACTGACGGCTCCTGCTCTCCACGCACAAGGAACTGGTACAGCTCCTCCATAGCGTCCATTTGTGCACCCTCCATGCTGAAACAAGAAAACAAACAGGAGGGGCGCTCCAATATGTAATACCTGGTGGTCTAAAGAGGGGGAAGGGGGTTAGAGAACCACTAACCTTTCCAGGTTGTACCGCCCGTACAACCAGAATCTCCAGCCTGTGGTGTATCACTGCTCACCAAACAGGGCCCCGCAATTCCGGGTTGGCCTGGAACCTCCAGTCACTGGTCTCTCGCCACTGCAGCACGGAACCCTGCAGACCCGCTGATTCACCGCCAGCAGCTGGAGTACGCTGTCCCTGTTCATGGACCCGCCGATCCACCGCCAGCTGCTTGAGTGCGCTGACACGATTTTCGTGGACCCGCCGATCCACTGCAAACAGCTTCGAAAATTGTTTTCATGGACTCGCCGATCCACAGGCAACACTTCCTTGCAGTGTGTAGACAGCAGAGAAAAAAAAAACCTTCGTGGACCTGGCTGATCCACAGGAACAACACCTCAGCAGTTGCTAGACAAGCTGCCTGGATTGCTGCCCGCAGTCTAGCACCATATGTAAGGTTGCACCCCGCAACCTGGGGGGTTCCACTCACTTGCAGCGGTGCGAGGTAGCTTTAGCAACACAGCTACAGTCGCTTTATAAAAAATTCTGGCAGTTTATTTAAAACACTCAACATAAACTGCTAAACAAAATGTAACAAAGCCTCTCCCGGCTTAAAGGAAAATATAACATCCACATACCGTGGGCTTCCAGTCCATTAAATGTCCATAGTGGAGTCTCCACATTCTGGCTCCAGCCAGCGAACACAAATCACTGTGGTTGCTTCCTGCAGCCTCCAGCCCTCTCTAGCCAGGCTGCAGTCTTTTCCCAGTCCTCACCTGGACTGATTTCCAGGAGTCTCTCTTCAGTCTTCACACAGACTGAGCTCTCCAGCACACATCCTCCATGTGCAGCACTCTCAGGCTTCCCCCTCTAAAACCAAACAGTCTCTTAAACCCAACTGGATACACCCACAGGTGGAGGTATGTGATTCTCCAGACATGCACAGCACACAGGCATTATTAAAGGGAACCTGACCCTTAAATGCAGAAACAAGCCTTTGTGGAACTAGAAGTCCCATAGCAACCTCTTCAGTTTAATATCGCAGCGACCTTCTCCACTGCGACATATAGCGACCATTTACCACATTGGTGGTCGCTACCTCACAATAGGGACACTATAATATTCCTGCACCCAATCAACAACGTCTGGCAAAAAATCTCATCAAAACTGTAACGGGGTGCCAGGGGTGCCTCGGGGCTTGTAGTCGTGGCCCCTGTCTCGCTCAGGCTTACCCCTGGCTCCGCCGTCACTATCGGGACAGGAGATGTCTTGGTGGGGCAGAGTGTGGCGGTGCAGATGTCGTCCGACGTATAAACACTCTCCAGGCATGATTCAGTGCAAATAAAAGACATTCTTTATTACACAGCTCTTCACACAACCGGCAGTTACAGATGACTTCACGCTTTCTCTAGCTGGGGGAAAGCCTGTCCTGACGTCTCCTCCAGTGGGGATGTGCCCGGCTACTCTGCTTCACCTGGCTCCCACTACGGCTACCCACAGACCGGACCCACACCGGTACTGCTTCGCACTTTGAGGTTCCGCCCGCTCCTTTTCTCTCCGGCTTCCCTATTCTTCCAGCTCCCACACTCTGCCCCTGCTCTGCTTCTTCTCTCCCGTCCCGGACACAACTGCCTTCTGGATCTCACACTTTTCTCCACAACACTACTCCTCCCTCCCCTTTCTGCTGCCGGCTCCTCCTCTCCTCTGTGGTGACAGCCGTCCCACCCGGCCACTAGGGGAACCCACTAAAACAATGTCATAACAATAAAAACATTTTTATTAATATCAACAACGTTCCGGGTAAACTGTGCTTCTTTGTAAGGGGTCTGCCCACCCCTTACATACCTCCCCTCTTTAAGCCTAAGCCTCCCGGCAAGGCACAAACCTAAAAACACATTTAAATGGAAAAGTCATTACAATTAAAACTATGAACATGTTCACCTTTGGGCAACCGCAAGGGGCGCACCAGTCCGGCGCCCGGAGTCCCTCCTGGAAGCTCCCGGTCTTAGTCGTGCCCGGAGGCCGTCGGCAAGCACTCCCGGTCTTAGTGGAGTTTCTGCCCGGAGGCTTTTGCAGCACTCCCGGTCTTAGACGTTAGACGGCAGGAACACAACTCGGCAACATCTTCTTAACGACGCGGAGGGAGCCCCTGGCTCAGTCCAGCATCAGGCTCTCTCCGGGCTCAGCAACTTGAACGGTTACCAACAGCAAAACTTCTTCCGGCTCAAAACAACGCCGGTGTTTAACAAAATCAGGCCCGCCATCTTCCGGTCTTGAAAATTCACTCCGGATGATAGGCACGTTGCCATTCAGCTCGTTGGGCCTTCACGTAATCCGACAAGGACTGCCCGGGAAACCGGCGCAGCCTCCGGAAGGGTTCGTAATTGGCGGGTTGCTCCGCTGTCTCAGTCTCCGGCTTTGTCTCTTCTACCCCCGACGGGGGTGAGGGGGTCGCTGCACGGGACGGCTGGGGGCTGCCCATGACGATTACCGGATGAGTAGTCAGGTTTTGGTGAATAGCCAGCACCGCCGGGGTTCCCTTCTCCGGAGCAGCGCTCGGTCCGGGCAGGACTTCCGGGGCTACGGCCAGTGTGCGTCTCGGGTGGGAGAGCTCAGCTAGTACCGGTTTTTGCTGTGCCCGCCGTCGGTACTGGCATTCCTCCCACTCCAGTTCTTGCTGCCATTGAGCAGCCTCTTGGGTAGTAGGCATCCGGGTCACTCCGACCGCAAAGAGGCCTCGGCATCCCACCTCTCTCATAAACCGCACCTTTTCTCCCGGATATAAAGTGTGCAGGCGTTGCGGCAGGCCTTCAATGTCCAGGTTCACCCGGTTATAGAAGTAGTGGTCACCGGTTTCCTCATCCTCGATGAAACCGTACCCCTCCTTCTGGTTAAACTTTACCACAGTTCCTATGGTACACTGTTGTTCGAACTCCGCACTCCGGGGACCAGCCATCATTTCCCGGGCCACGGTCTCGGCCAGCAGCCTCTCCTGTACCGGGTCCGGTTCTGGGGATGGGGACTTTCGTTGAGGCAGGGGTGACGGCTGTACTGGGTCCCAAAAGAAACCCCACTCGTCCCTTTCTAGCTTCCGGGCGTGTGATTCTTCCGGAGCCGGAACTGGAACGTGTGTCGAAGATCCCACCGCGACTGGCGGGGGTATCTCCAGGTATGGGTATGGGGTTCCCAGGGGCCGGTTCCCCGACGGCAGCTGAGCGGTGTACGTGGCTCGGACCTCGGTCGTGGTCTCTCCGGTCACCGCGTCCCAGGTCGTAACCCAGGTCACTTTTGTGGCCCGCCCCGGTCCTCCGGGCACAGCCGGTAAGTGAGAGGGAAATCCCTCCGCAGACGCAGCCGCAATCTGCTTCTGGTGTCTTCTGTCCAGACCAGGCGCGACCAACGCAGCTTGTTGTCCCTCGGAGTTCTCCATCTTGCCTGCAGTACGTGTCTATGGTTAGGGCGTCAGGGTCGGTGGAGATGCTGGAGGAAGTGGAGGCAGGCTTACTTTTCCCGCTCTTGGGTATACTCCACCCCCAGTCTCACACAACAGCTCAACCCCTCCGCGGCGGTACTTCTTTTTCTCCGAAACACCGCCCATTTCACATATCTTCATCCGTGCCCTGGGACCGGCACCTCCCCTCTTTGGGCGGAGTACTCCGAACTTCTTTTTCGGCACCGGCCAGCCCCAGGCTCTTCTTTTGGCGCCAATTCTTCGCGCGCTTTCTGTGTCCTTGAAGACGACGGCCATCTTGCCGCCATCTTGTGCCCGGTCCAACGCCTTAGGCACTACTTCCTCTTCCCACCATGGGATCGGGACTCTTCTCCAATAATCCGGATCCTGTGTCCTAGGCACCACTTGATCTCCGTCTTCTTGGGTCGGGACCCCTTGCATACGATCCAGATCCTGCCGACTTCGCCACATGTAATGGGGTGCCAGGGGTGCCTCGGGGCTTGTAGTCGTGGCCCCTGTCTCGCTCAGGCTTACCCCTGGCTCCGCCGTCACTATCGGGACAGGAGATGTCTTGGTGGGGCAGAGTGTGGCGGTGCAGATGTCGTCCGACGTATAAACACTCTCCAGGCATGATTCAGTGCAAATAAAAGACATTCTTTATTACACAGCTCTTCACACAACCGGCAGTTACAGATGACTTCACGCTTTCTCTAGCTGGGGGAAAGCCTGTCCTGACGTCTCCTCCAGTGGGGATGTGCCCGGCTACTCTGCTTCACCTGGCTCCCACTACGGCTACCCACAGACCGGACCCACACCGGTACTGCTTCGCACTTTGAGGTTCCGCCCGCTCCTTTTCTCTCCGGCTTCCCTATTCTTCCAGCTCCCACACTCTGCCCCTGCTCTGCTTCTTCTCTCCCGTCCCGGACAAAACTGCCTTCTGGATCTCACACTTTTCTCCACAACACTACTCCTCCCTCCCCTTTCTGCTGCCGGCTCCTCCTCTCCTCTGTGGTGACAGCCGTCCCACCCGGCCACTAGGGGAACCCACTCAGACAATGTCATAACAATAAAAACATTTTTATTAATATCAACAACGTTCCGGGTAAACTGTGCTTCTTTGTAAGGGGTCTGCCCACCCCTTACAAAACCACATGCATTAAAATACAGTTTTGATGCTTTTTTTTGCCAGAAGGTGTAGATTGGGTGCAGGAATATGCTGTAGAAATTTTAGCCCCAAAACTGCATCTCTTGGTAAAAAAATGCACAAAAACGGTTTTGACGCAATTTCGGTGTGGTTTTCTGACAGATGCAAATTTGATGCTGAAATCTGGGCAGTACATGTACATGTAGAGTATGGCCTCAGAAAACATTTACATTTAGCAGGAGTGGGACTTCTTTGCCCAACAACAAAGTACAAGCAGCACAACAAGGACCTTCAGACATCTGAAGCTGATTTTGCCCCAGCTAAGGTGAGCGGCAGGTACCTCCTGTGCCGCCTCAGGGCATCAGGCAGCCCTGAGACTTCAAATAGTTTGAAGTATGAGTTTCAAAACTTTTTTTTAATCTCCTTGAAGATCTTTGTCAATGAAAATTCATGAACCATGTGGGTGGAACTTCGCCAACCAATTCCAAAGGAAAGAACACCACAAGTTCTGCTTCTTCCATGCTTAAGATGATTCCATTTGTTTTCAGTGCCACCAGGGGCACAACAACCTATAGGCATGTCCGCCTGTCAAATGAAAATGCTGACAGGCTGACTGTTCTCAAAATGAACAAGGCCTGGATTGACACCAACTTCTCAACCCCAGTGGATGACAGCAGCAAAACATAGAGCCAATTAAAATGTCTTTTTTTCTGGTGTATTCCCAAGCACCTCTTCCTACCCCAAAAAGGATATGAGGTTCATATTATTTTATTTTTCTTGTCTTCCTCCTCTTCCACCATATCCACAGAGTCATCATGAAGCACTAGCTTAACAATTTAAGAGGGCCAGCTGGTGGGCCTCAATCAATTTTTAAAGAGGCAGCAGCTGGCCCTCACTCATAATTTTTAAACTCTCACTCATAAGTTTTAGAGGGTCAGCAGCTGGCAAGTACTAATAATTTTTAGAGGGCCAGCAGTCGGCCCTTACTCATAATTTTTAGAGGGCCAGCAGTCAGCTCGTACTCCTGTGCCGTCCCTGCTTTACACCAGCACATGTACCATAACATCACCTATGCCCTCACCGACGCAGTTATTGGGAAGGTCCACTTAACCACCGACATCTGAATAAGTGCTATGGCCAGGGACACTACATTTTCCTGACAGCACACTGGGTGAACCTTGTGGAGACTGGACCGAATCGGACTCTAGGACGCCACACTTGAAACCAATACCCAGGATTGCGGGCTTTAGTTTTATCAAGGTCTCACCCATCTCCTACACCAGTTGCTATACCCCTCCTGCTACTCCATCTACAAATTGTCATATGTGAGCACGTCGTCCATATCAGTTGCAAGCTGTAAGTGTACCGCCCCGCGGTCTCGGCCGGCTGCCGAGCCGCTTGGATCCGTGCTCGTACGGTGGGTGGCTCGAGCTCCTCACGGACCCGGGGGTCACATCGCTCTGCAAGGGGGGGATTGGCGCTACACACAGGGAGTTCGGTGGGGAGTTCCACGGCCGGGGCAACGGTTGTTTGTAAGGGGTGTAAGTTCGTGACGCCACCCACGGGTTGTGGTGAATGGATGGACACCACCGCTGCCGTTGACTAGGCCTCCCAGGGACGGTGTTGCGCAGCTTGGTGTTGACCACTCAGTGGGTAGGGGATTGATGGTCCCGGGGGCCCGATGGAGGTGCTGAGGCGGGGGAGCGGGTGCGTGCTGGGTGCTGGTGCGGTGCGTGGCCCGAAGGCACTGGTGTACTCACTATGACACAACACACTGGAGTCACTGGTAAACCAAACGAGATGATGAACGGGTCCTGCAGCCGGCTGCAGCTTCTCCCTTAACAGGTTGGTGGTTTCCGCCTTTCTCCTGCACCTCTTTATGTGCATGTTTTGACTCCTATGCCTAAGCAACGGTAGTCCGCTCCCCGACTTGCTGGGTGTCGGGAGAGCCCTGTTTGCCCGCAGATGCTGGCCCCTTGGGTCTCTATGCCTTGGCGGTGGCTTTACCCTAATGGTTGGGCTGTTGTCTTCAGTCGGGTCTTGTGTGGGAAAGGTCCTTAAGTCCAGTCCTCAATCAGTTGATTTGGCTCAGGCCTGTAGATTCTGGGGTTTGTACTGGGTCTGAGTACCCCTCCTGGTGCTCCGTTTCCAATTGGTTCCCCGGTTCGGTACCGGCGGGCCACCGCCCGACCCCGGTCCCTACGGTTCCACCGGCTGTAGTCCCAGCTCCTGCAGGCGGCCACCACCATCTGCCTCCTTGCCAGAGGTGACTGGGCTCCAACCCAGACACCTAGTAGACTATTGGCAGGCCTGGTCACAGGTCTGCCCTTGAACTCGACTTCTCTCCTCCACTGTCAAACTACTCTCTAGAACTACTGCTTTTTCCTGCCTCCAGGCCTGTGAACTCCTCGGTGGGCGGAGCCAACTACCTGGCTCTACCCCCCTGGTGTGGACATCAAAACTGGAGGGTGGTGACAAGGTTTTGAAGTTTGGCTGCTGTAACCTTTTTAGGGAGGGGGGTGTGTGTGCATGGGACTACCTGGGATGACCTGACTAGTCCAGGGCGTCACATTCCCCCTTGGTTTAATGCAGACCGTCCGCGGGCTGACCGTCCATCACCGGTTTATTTTGTAACTGCAAAAAGATAAACATTTTAAACATTATGCATTTTTCTCGAATCTTCCCTTACGGGAGGCACATACTTAAACGTTGCAAACGGTAACACTTTTATTAATGCGGGAAACGGGACCGGATCCTTTAGTCACCCACCCAAACAACCTGAACCTTGATGCTGCCCCTATGAAGTGGGCAGCACCCATTTTCCCCAGTCCAGGAACGGGCCCAGGTGTTATTTAACAGGACGGGTGCAGGGTTTCACATCTGCTCGTCTTTTCAGAGGCCCAACGTCCAGGGGACCCCTGACCCAGAGGATGGCCACCGGTTGCAGTGGTGGCGGGCCTCGGCTATCTATTTCCCACAGGCCCATCTTCCAGTCTGCCTCTCCGGAGGCTGTGAAATGGGAAGGCCGGTTAAGAGGATTTAATTTACAAGCCCAATAGTTTTTGGGTTGGCCTGCCAGTTCTCGGCCTTGTCTCTTTTAAACGGGGCAAAAACAAAGTCCCAACGGGCAGTATGGTCCCAACGGGGACTGTGTTCAACTTGATAGCCGGGATCCGCTGCCTTTAACTTTCATCCTCTTCTTCATACTCTTCCTTGACGGCAACCTCAGGGCTGTACGGTGGGGGAGGGGTCTGGGAGCACTCCGGGCCTTCATGGCGTGCCCTTCTCTGCACATCTAGGGCAAACCAGCCCCTCTCCCCCGGTGTGCTGGTCAGCTATACCTGTCATTGTGGGATCAGGTCACGGTCCAGGTGACTGATGGGCAGGTGGGGGTAGACGTCCCGACGGGACACGAAGACCTCCACTTCCAAGCCGGGCTCAAACACAAACCCCCACCATTTGTTGGGGTCAAACTGCCTGACCTGGCCTTCTTGCCTCGGACACCGTACCCAAAAGGTAGCATTGCGGAAATGGTCTTTCTCTTTTATGGTGCGGGCCAGGACCTCCGCCTTTTTCTTTTCCCGGGCTGCGATTTCCCGGCCCAGCTGGCGCTGCTGCCGCTCCCAGTACGGGGCGTCCAGTTGCCCTCCTTGCACGCGGGTTGGGCCCAGCCGGAGTTCCCCCGTGCCAGCCACGACCTGCACCTTAACTGGGGAACCCCGCTGTGTCGCGGCCTGGAGTGCTGCCTCACAGCAACAACCCTGCGCTGCCTCAGCCAAGGCCTGGGGTCGGGAAACGGCCAGCTTTACCGGCTGGGTGGGTCTCCGGTTTGCGATAGCCTCCCTCTTGGCCGGGTGGACTGCTGGGGCCGGGGTTTCTCTGGGCATCGCCTTCTCCGGGACTGGCGGGATCACGTCCGGGACGGGCACCTTCCAGGGTAGCGGGGTCGGTGCGGGCCGAGCATACGGATATCTGCGGGCCGCATCTACAGGTGGGTTCTCATGGACAGTTGGGACGGGTTCCACCGCCGGTGTCGGGGCTTCAGACTGAGCGGGGGGGCAGTCGCAGCTGGAACGGGCCGTGGAGGAGGCGACAGGGGAAGCGGGGCAGACCGGTCCCTCCAGGACATAGAGGCGTGGGTCGCCCACCCGCTCCTCCAAATTCGTCTCCATCTCACGCGCCCGCACAGCCGAAGCTATCTCCCCCATCTCGGTTGCCCACTGCTCCATTAGGTACCTCACCTGCACTTGTAGGTGGCAACACATCAGAGTTGTCCGGCCTTCCACCCACGCCGCTGTTCCGGGCGCGGGCTCCGGGAATTCGGGCTTCTCAGACGGGGCGGACATGTTGCAACTTGTTTGTCCAGGAACCAGACGGGTGGCAGAGTCCTGGAGTCCCTGCCTTTTATCTCCTCAGTCACATGAAGCTGGATCTTCACCCGCCCCCCCTTGGTCTTTTTGGGGCACTCTACTTGCTTTTTGCACCGCTCTGCTCTCAGGGGGTGGGGCTTCACTTTTTCGGGCCCTTTCTGCTCGGAGAAAACGGCTTGGGCGGGAAAGTTCGCGCCATAGGAAGGTGACAAGATGGCGGATTCTGCAATTTTTCAGAGGGACGCCGCTAACGATAACTTCAAGGCGCACTTCCACAGGTAAGTGGACGGTTCTATCCTGTTTGTGACGCCAGATGAGTCTATGTGTACCGTCCCGCGGGCTCAGCCGGCTGCCGAGCCGCTCGGATCCGTGCTCGTACGGTGGGTGGCTCGAGCTCCTCACGGACCCGGAAGTCACGTCGCTCTGCAAGGGGGGGGATTAGCGCTACACGCAGGGAGTTCGATGGGGAGTTCCACCGCCGGGGCCGCGGTTGTTTGTAAGGGGTGTAAGTTCGTGACGCCACCCATGGGTTGTGGTGAATGGATGGACACCACCGCTGCCGTTGACTAGGCCTCCCGGGGACGGTGTTGCGCAGCTTGGTGTTGACCACTCAGTGGGTAGGGGATTGATGGTCCCGGGGGCCCGATGGAGGTGCTGAGGCGGGGAAGCGGGTGCGTGCTGGGTGCTGGTGCGGTGCGCGGCCCGAAGGCACTGGTGTACTCACTATGATACAACTTTTAGGAACGCTACTTCCAATAGGTGGCGCTGCGCTAGAGTTTGTCTCCAGTCCTGGAGAGACAATTTGAATATTTTGCAGAGGCGCGTGGCAGCTATAAGTCCCCTTACTTGAAAGCAGCCAGACTGGCTTGCAAAGTCTCCATAAGGAGAATAGTGTTCCCCCGTGATCCCCACATAACATCCTCATGAGCCAGATCAGACACCCCATACTTTGCACTGACGAGGGGCAAGCACCCCGAAACACCGTGTTTGCAAATTGGGATTCTGATCTGGCATATATATCCTAAGTTATATGTAAAGGATTGTTAAAAATCCACATTTAACTTTTAGGATCGCTACTTCCAATAGGTGGCGCTGTGCTAGAGTTTGTCTCCAGTCCTGGAGAGATAATTTGGAGCCACTGGTAAACCAAACGGGATGATGAACGGGTCCCGCAGCCGGCTGCAGCTTCTCCCTTAACAGGTTGGTGGTTTCCGCCTTTCTCCTGCACCTCTTTATGTGAATGTTTTGACTCCTATGCCTAAGCAACGGTAGTCCTGTCCCCAACTTGCTGGGTGTCGGGAGAGCCCTGTTTGCCTGCAGACGCTGGCCCCTTGGGTCTCTATGCCTTGGCGGTGGCTTTACCCTAATGGTTGGGCTGTTGTCTTCAGTCGGGTCTTGTGTGGGAAAGGTCCTTAAGTCCAGTCCTCAATCAGTTGATTTGACTCAGCCCTGTGAATTCTGAGCTTTGTACTGGGTCTGAGTACCCCTCCTGGTGCTCCGGTTTCCAATCGGTTCCCCGGTTCGGTACCGGTGGGCCACCGCCCGATCCCGGTTTCTACGGTTCCACTGGCTATAATCCCAGCTCCTGCAGGCGGCCACCACCGTCTGCCTCCTTGCCAGAGGTGACTGGGCTCCAACCCAGATACCTGAGTAGACTATTGGCAGGCCTGGTCACAGGTCTGCCCTTGAACTCGACTTCTCTCCTCCACTGTCAAACTACTCTCTAGAACTACTGCTTTTTCCCGCCTCCAGGCCTGTGAACTCCTCGATGAGCGGAGCCAACCACCTGGCTCCACCCCCCTGTTGTGGACATCAAAACTGGAGGGTGGTGACAAGGTTTTGAAGTTTGGCTGCTGTCACCTTTTTAGGGAGGGGTGTTTGTGTGCATGGGACTATCTGGGATGACCTGACTAGTCCAGGGCGTCACATAAGCACTGCCTTGGTGAAGCAGCAACAGGCTATGATGAAAGTAATCTCTTTAGGTGACAAACAGCACAGTGCTGCGTTGTTGAAAGGTATAACAGACCAGACAGAACTGTGACTCTGGCTGGCTGCTTAATCTACAACCAGGCATGGTCATGTGTGATAATGGCCATAACCTATTGGGGACTCTGAAGCTTGGCAAGGTCGCAAATGTACCAGGCCTGGCCAACATGCTCAACTTAGTGATTCAGCGCTTTCTGGAAACCTACTCTGATTTGCCTGAGCCTCATTTATGTCCCGTAGCTTTACCAATGACCCTCATGTTATACGCATTTTCAACAACACTAATTACTGGCTGGTCACCCTTGTCGACCCATGCTACAATGAGAACTTTCCATCTATCCTTGTTGAGGTGGAGATGGCCAGTAAAATGGAGCAATACCTGAAGGCCCTAGTTGAATAATTCATCAAAAAATTCCCCTCTGGGGCGTGTCCTGGCCATGAGGGAGTGAGGTTGTGCTTTGCCTCAGCTCCCCCTTATCTCCCAGGAAATCAGCTGCTACATTAATTTTTTCGGCCCTCTATCTGGACTATGAGCACAAGGAGGCGGAGGGGAGCTCAGGGACACCTTTCCAGGCAGAATCGAGTCAGCATCCAGCGATTTCTGGCTAAACCAACAGTGGCACAGATGGAGCAGGAGGGAAGTAAGATGGCCTCTGGCCCTGTCAGCTATGCAGCAGTGGCGGCGGGGGAGGGGTTGGAGGTGCACGGAGTACCTGTCAGAGGCCCACAGCAGAGAACAGCCAGAGGAGCAGAAGGTGGAGGCAGGAATCCAGACCGTGGCAGATCCTGTGCAGCTGGAGGAGAAGTGAGGTTTGTGGAGCCAGGTACTTGGAGTGAGCCGGCTCTGGTGTTTTCACAGCATGGGGAGCAGGTCCTGGCAGTGGGAGAGGAGGTGGACGGGCGGCAGGTGAGAGGCCTGGGCCTTGCAGACTCTGCAGCTTCTCTTGGAGGAGGAGAGAGGGATCTGACTTTGCCCCTGAGCCCTTCACTGTCAATGGAGCTCCAGGAGGGACAGGAGGATGGGGCTCCCTGGACCTCCAGCCCATTGCTACTCAGTGGCACTGCAGCTGCTGTGACAGGCACAGAGGTCAGAGCTAATATAGAAGATATGGAGAGTACGGAGCACTCCACCAGCCTGATTTCTCAGCATGTCAGCACTCTGGGGCAGGGGCAGGAAGGTTCCGGTGTCCTGAGGGAGCTGAGGGAGCTCAGAGCAAGAATCATCAGCATCCCATCCAGAGAGGACATGGAAGGCTATATCTCCAGATTGGAGAAGGCGTGCAGGTCAGAGCTGACAGAAGTGCGATCCAGTGTGCAGAATATAGATGCAAGGGTCCTGTCTCAGGAGACCCAATTACAAGAAATGCAGAAGGACTTATCCTCTCATAAAGAGTTGCTAGAGACCCAATCTCGCCAGCTCCACTACCTGACTGAAGCACTGGACGATGCAGAGAACAGAGGACGATGCAGTAACTTGAGAGTACGGGGTCTGCCAGAGTTCGTTGATTCCAGGGAACTCCCACGTGTCCTCCAAAAAATCTTCAACAAGATATTGGGGCTCCCTCCAGCCACGGAGATCGAACTTGATAGAGCACACAGATCCTTGGGACCCAAACCAGCGGACTCGGAGTTCCCGCGGGACGTGATCTGTCGGGTCCACCATTATTTACAAAAGGAATCTATTCTGCTGAAGCGCCGGGAAGGGGTACCGATCCTTTTCCAAAAGATTAAGTTGCAGATCCTACCCGATCTCTCTTGTCTTACTCTCCAGAGGAGGAGAGCACTACGGCCTCTGTTGGAGCTCCTTCGGTCACGGGACTTGGTGTACAGCTGGGGCTTCCCTTTTCGCCTTCAAGTCCGCCACTGAATGCACGTTCTTCATTCACCAGAGGATCTGACACCCTTTTCGGAGGCCTTGAATCTCCCCAGAGTTGAAATTGAGGACTGGACTTCTTTTCCAAGAGAATTCTCGCGGGGGCTTCCTCAGCGTCCTCCAAGAAGTAATCGCGGGGAGAGGAAGATGGGAGGAGGAGGTCGTCCCTTTACCAAGGACTGATGTTCGTCAAGACGGGGCTTGTATGCTTCTCACACTTTATACTGTACTTGAGTAGTATTGTTATTTGGGGGTTGGATACGGAGGACTGATTGAGGGGCTAAGTTTAAGTTAATGAAGTCATGGGAGAGGTTTAACGCTAGATATAATAACTGACGTGAGTTGAAACTGTTCCCTCTCTCTGCCGCTACAATTTTGCCCTCCTGCCCCCGATTCTTGTAGTTACATGCTATTACAGAATTCCTAGCATTTTCATATAGGACATTTATGGCTATGATTAACACCCCCCCGTTTTTCATGTGTCCTTCCACTTCCTCCTTCTGTGTCCCCTTTGGCCTTTTATCGTCTCTTTTCGGGTCTGTGCTCCTCGACCTCTCTCTTCCCCCTTTCTTCTTGCCCCCCGTCACCCTCTGTCCTTGTCCGCCCCCCCTTTTTTTTTTTTTTCTCCTCTCCTTCCCCCCCCTTCCTCCCCCCTTTTTTCTCCCCCCCTTTTTTTTCTCTCTTCTTCCCCCCCTTTTTTTCCTTTCCCCCTTTTTTTTTCTCTACTCCCCCCCATTTTTTCTTCCCCCCCCTTTTTTTTTCTCTTTCTCTCTACCTCTCTCTTCTCCCTCCCTTCCTTCCCCTGAGGGGGGTGGGTCATGGGGGGGTTGGGAATTGCAGGGCGCGCATCTGAGCAGGGGTTTGTCCGTGGTTTGGGTTTTATAATGAGGCCTGGGAGGGGGGGGGGCTTCCGTTCTGGAAAGCACACGCCTAGTTTGGGTTTGCGCGTCGCGGATTGAGTGACGCTTGAAAGCAATACCCAGGAATTACCGCATTTGTTGGGCTTACAGTTTGTAATCTTTGGTTTCCCTTTCTTTTTCTCTATTTCACAGTCTAATCTTTTCTTGATTCTTGCTGCGTTTCTTGCTCCTTACGCTGGTCATCTCGCTTTCCCCTTCTTCACCCCTATCCTTAGGTGTGGGACCCCAGTGCTCGGCATGACGCAACTTAATTTTGGCTCCCTTAATTGTAAAGGGTTGAATGTGCCGCAAAAGAGATCGCAAATATTTTATGCTATGCATAAACAGAGGACTCAGGTGTTATTATTACAAGAGAACCATTTTAAAGCAGGCCAGGTCCCAGTTCTTAGGGATAGATTTTACACAATATGGTTTCACAGCCCTAACCCGACTGCTAAATCCGGCGGGGTCTCCATTGCTCTCCATAAGTCATTGGTGTTCTCCGTGATCGACTCTTTGGTGGATCCTGAGGGTAGATTTATATTTCTGAAGCTCCAGATTGGTGTGGGTTTATATACCGTAGCTAACTGGTATTTACCCAACTCCAGAACCCCTGTGGCATGCTCTTCCCTCCTGTCTCGGCTGGCGGAATTTGCAGAAGGGACTTTAATAGCTGGGGGTGACTTTAATTTCACCTTTGAACCGGCAATTGATACCTCCTCGGGGTGGCGTTTTATTTCACAAAAAAGGATGTTGGCACTAGGGAAAAAGTTGCAAGCATTACAATTGGTTGATATTTGGAGGGCACTGCATCCCACAGAGAGGGATTACTCTTATTTCTCCCCAATTCATTCATCTTACAGCCGTATAGACATGTTGTGGATTAGCCAACACGCCATGCCGTGGCATGCCCAGGCCTCCATAGGGTCTATATGTCTATCGGACCATGCACCGGTGTTCGTCCAACTCACTCCCCCAGACGGTTCGCGGCGACCATGGACGTGGCGTCTTAATGAACATCTACTTAAAGACGACTTATGTGTGGCGGAAATACGACAGGTGATGAGTGATTTCTTGGAAATTCACGCTCAGGACCAGACGGCCTTGCCGACACAGTGGGAGGCTCTTAAATGTGTGGTGCGGGGTATATTAATAAAGCATGGATCGAGACTTAAACGGGAGAGGGCCTCTCTGATTACCTCTTTGGTTCAGCGAATACAGACCTTGGAGGCGTCCCACAAAAAATCCTTATGGGCCTCGGTGTATGTTGAATTGGTGGGATCCTGGGAGGAACTTAGGGGGCTCTTAGATCAAAAATACTATGCACAGAGGGTACGTTTACAGAGATACTTATATGAACATGCACACAAGTGCGGAAGGGCATTAGCCAGGTTTATTCACCCGAGGAAACTCACAAATCATATCCCGAAAATTAAGGACAGAGGAGGACATATGATTCAGGACCCGGTTAAAATAGCTGAAGAGTTCCGTGCCTTTTATGGGGACCTGTACAACATAAAGGGTCAGTTTACTGATATGTCACCGACGGCACTCAATAATAAGATTGAGGACTATGTCCAGCGGACTGCCTTGCCTAGGCTAGCGCAATCAGAAATTGAGACGCTGGAGTCAGATTTTACGGAAGAGGAGATATCTTCGGTTATCAGAGACACCCCAGTAGGTAAGAGCCCGGGACCGGATGGTTTTACAACTAAATTTTTTAGAATTTTTAGGGAACAAATTGTCCCCTTTTTGACACGGGTCTTTAACTCGGTGCCTGCTGGAGCATCTTTTGTTCCTCAGTCTCTAGAGGCGCATATATGTGTAATTCCGAAGCCAGGGAAGGACCCGGTTAATGTCTCCAATTACCGTCCCATATCATTGATTAATATACAGTTAGGTCCAGAAATATTTGGACAGTGACACAATTTTCACGAGTTGGGCTCTGCATGCCACCACATTGGATTTGAAATGAAACCTCTACAACAGAATTCAAGTGCAGATTGTAACGTTTAATTTGAAGGTTTGAACAAAAATATCTGATAGAAACTGTAGGAATTGTACACATTTCTTTACAAACACTCCACATTTTAGGAGGTCAAAAGTAATTGGACAAATAAACCAAACCCAAACAAAATATTTTTATTTTCAATATTTTGTTGCGAATCCTTTGGAGGCAATCACTGCCTTAAGTCTGGAACCCATGGACATCACCAAACGCTGGGTTTCCTCCTTCTTAATGCTTTGCCAGGCCTTTACAGCCGCAGCCTTCAGGTCTTGCTTGTTTGTGGGTCTTTCCGTCTTAAGTCTGGATTTGAGCAAGTGAAATGCATGCTCAATTGGGTTAAGATCTGGTGATTGACTTGGCCATTGCAGAATGTTCCACTTTTTTGCACTCATGAACTCCTGGGTAGCTTTGGCTGTATGCTTAGGGTCATTGTCCATCTGTACTATGAAGCGCCGTCCGATCAACTTTGCGGCATTTGGCTGAATCTGGGCTGAAAGTATATCCCGGTACACTTCAGAATTCATCCGGCTACTCTTGTCTGCTGTTATGTCATCAATAAACACAAGTGACCCAGTGCCATTGAAAGCCACGCATGCCCATGCCATCACGTTGCCTCCACCATGTTTTACAGAGGATGTGGTGTGCCTTGGATCATGTGCCGTTCCCTTTCTTCTCCAAACTTTTTTCTTCCCATCATTCTGGTACAGGTTGATCTTTGTCTCATCTGTCCATAGAATACTTTTCCAGAACTGAGCTGGCTTCATGAGGTGTTTTTCAGCAAATTTAACTCTGGCCTGTCTATTTTTGGAATTGATGAATGGTTTGCATCTAGATGTGAACCCTTTATATTTACTTTCATGGAGTCTTCTCTTTACTGTTGACTTAGAGACAGATACACCTACTTCACTGAGAGTGTTCTGGACTTCAGTTGATGTTGTGAACAGGTTCTTCTTCACCAAAGAAAGTATGCGGCGATCATCCACCACTGTTGTCATCCATGGACGCCCAGGCCTTTTTGAGTTCCCAAGCTCACCAGTCAATTCCTTTTTTCTCAGAATGTACCCGACTGTTGATTTTGCTACTCCAAGCATGTCTGCTATCTCTCTGATGGATTTTTTCTTTTTTTTTCAGCCTCAGGATGTTCTGCTTCACCTCAATTGAGAGTTCCTTAGACCGCATGTTGTCTGGTCACAGCAACAGCTTCCAAATGCAAAACCACACACCTGTAATCAACCCCAGACCTTTTAACTACTTCATTGATTACAGGTTAACGAGGGAGACGCCTTCAGAGTTAATTGCAGCCCTTAGAGTCCCTTGTCCAATTACTTTTGGTCCCTTGAAAAAGAGGAGGCTATGCATTACAGAGCTATGATTCCTAAACCCTTTCTCCGATTTGGATGTGAAAACTCTCATATTGCAGCTGGAAGTGTGCACTTTCAGCCCATATTATATATATATAATTGTATTTCTGAACATGTTTTTGTAAACAGCTAAAATAACAAAACTTGTGTCACTGTCCAAATATTTCTGGCCCTGACTGTAGATGTCAAATTCTTTTCAAAAGCTCTCGCCAATAGACTGGCACCTTTGCTCCCAAAAGTGATACACACAGACCAGGTGGGCTTTGTGGGGGGCCGAGAGGCAAGAGACAACACGAATAAGACATTTCTTCTGCTGGCTCGGGCGAAGGCAAAGGCACTACCTATGTGTTTACTTTCCATAGATGCAGAGAAAGCCTTCGACCGGGTCAGCTGGAGTTTCATGTTGGCATCTTTGAGACAGGTGGGGATAGGTGACAGGTTCCTTAGAGGAGTGGCCTCCCTTTATAGTACACCGACTGCCAGAATAAAGGTAAATGGGTCCTTGTCCGCGCCAATTACCATAAAAAAATTGTACCAGAGAGGGTTGTCCCTTATCCCCCCTCCTATTTGTTCTCGTAATGGAGCATTTGGCTTTAGCCATTAGACAGAACCCAGATATAAAAGAGATAGAGGTGGGAGAGCATCATTGTAAAGCGGCATTATATGCAGATGACCTCCTCCTATACATTACAGAGCCCCACATATCCTTTCCCTCCTTGGTTAAGGAAATTAAGAACTTTGGACATATAAGCAACTTTAAAGTTAACTATAATAAATCAGAAGTCTTGAATTTCACTCTGCCGGGGAGGGAAGTAGATCTTATTGCATCCAACTTTCCTTTTAGATGGCAGACATCGGCCCTGACTTATCTGGGGGTGGCGGTACCACGGGACAGTTCTAAGATTTTTCACCTTAATTACCTCCCTTTGTTGGAACGCACTATAAGAGATCTTAAACAAATCTATAGACAGAAACTGTCCTGGTTTGGACGTATTAATGTCATCAAAATGGATGTTCTCCCTCGTTTTCTATATATCTTTCAAACGGCCCCTATAGCACTACCTTCTTTTTTCTTTACACAATACAGTCAATTATTAACAAATTTGTGTGGGGAGGGAGGAGCTCTCGGGTGGGGAGGAGAGTGTTGAGTAGAGTTAAGGGAGAGGGGGGGGCAGGGTTGCCAGACTTTAAAAAGTACCACAAGGCGTCTCTTCTGCTGAGACTAATGGATTGGCAATTTAACAGGAGCACTAAACAATGGGTGAGTCTGGAGCAGGTTTGCTCCGAAACACCCCTGCGGTTCCTCTCGTGGATCACACCGTCGCGGAGGAGACGGATAGAGGGGGAGGCGGAGTTTCTCAGGGAATCCCTGAGGGTCTGGGACATGGAGTGCAGGCGGGGATCTCTCTCAAGGGGTCCTGGTCCACTCTCACCGCTCTTCTCTAACCCGGAGTTCCCCCCAGGGATGGGAGTAGAGCGTTTCTTATGTTGGAGGAGGGGTGAGGACACACGGATAGCCCAGACTTTGCACGGTTTGGAAATACCCCCTTTTTCGGCCCTTTTGCTCCCAGAGGGTCAGCATCCAACGGCTTGGCTGGAATACCTTCAACTTAGGTCCTTCTTGATGGTTGACAACAGACTTGGGCTTTTTGCGGCTCAGCCCACAAAATTTGAACAAGTGTTTTTGCGGGAAGATTCTCCCGGGCATCTCTTGTCTCTGGTTTACTCCTTCCTGATTACAGAGGCGGACATGGGAGACCTTAAATATATCGAGAAGTGGAATAGAGATTTGGGGACTTCCATTCCTGAGGAGGACTGGAAAAAGTCCTTTATCCTCACTCATAAATTTTCCATCGCCTGTGCAGCACAGGAAAAAAATTATAAGATTTTGACCCGTTGGTACTGGTGCCCAGATACTCTACATGCAATATTTCCCGGGGTCTCAGATAGCTGCTGGAGGTGCGGAAGGGGAAGGGAGACAATGCTGCATATCTGGTGGGACTGCCCATTGATACAACCTTTCTGGAAGTCCGTGTTCAAAGCATACGCTGTGATTTGCGGAGAGCAGTTGGTGGGTTCCCCTCAGATGGCATTGCTTTCAATTCTCCCAGGATCACTTAAATCACAGAAAGCGGGCCTTTTGAGATACTGTCTTACGGCGGCACGCATGGTGATCCCGAGATATTGGAGATCGACTGGGGTGCCATCTGTGAGGGAGTGGTATGCGGAGACGGCCATCATCCACAGGATGGAGTCCCTAACGGCAGAAACCAATGACTCAGTGGATAAATTTCTTAGGATCTGGACACCCTGGACCCTGGCTCTTGATTCCCTACCATTTCAGAACCTTATTAGTAACGCATGACGCGTGTTACGTTAGTCCAATGTAGCGGCCCGAGTACTGGGGAAGAAATCTCTACCATGCCTTCCCTCCCTCTGTTTCTGTTGCTCTTCTCTTCCCCTTTTCCTTCTCTTTTCCTTATCTTTCCCCCTTGCTATTTTCCTTTCTCTCTGGTTCCCGTTAAATCTTCACATTTTTTCCTTTTCTTTTTTGTTTTCGGCAGTAGCCTCGCTTTGTTTGAGGTGTAGTTCTCCTTTGGAAGGAGACTGTATTATAAAAGGTGGTTACATTTCATATGTCTGCCTTATGATAGTTAGTAAGAGAGGGGGTGTTAGTTAGGATGTGCCTTATACTCTTCTCTGTAAGTTGACATGAAGTAATCACGTATTTGATTCTTCTTTTTTTTCATCCTGTAAATTCTCTTGTTTACTTTAATAAAGAAAGATTAAACACAAAAAATTCCCCTCTGACAACACAAGAGGTCATTTGTGATGTGCTCCACGCAGTAATCAGCTTGGTTTCTTGGATCCATGCAGCCTTAAGCCCGCTTTACACGCTTCAATATATCTCACAATCCGTCGCTGGGGTCAAGTTGTAAGTGACGCACATCCGGCATCGTTTGTGAGGTATCTGCGTGTGACACCTACGTGCGATCAAGATTGAACGCAAAACCGTTGATCGCAAACACATCGTATCTTTGTCTAGAATTGAACGTTTTGTTGCACGAACCTAGTCAATTGAAATGTGTGACATCCCTCATACGATTTTGATGTCTGAGGCTATGTGCGCAGGTGTGCGCTCTGCACCGCAGCTTAAAAAAGGTCCGCTTCAGAGCGCAGCTGAAAAGCTGCGTTCTGAAGCGCCTCACAATGTCTGTCATTCACTAATCTCTGTCAGTCGGTCACTATCTCTGTCCCTCTCTCTCTGTCCATGTCAGTCTATCCCTCTTACCCCCTCTCTCATACTCACCGATCCCTGATCACCGGCGCTGCGCTGCACGGCATTCACAATGCTCCGGCGGCTTTTACTATTTTGAAAAAGCCGGCCGCTCATTAAACAATCTCGTATTCCCTGCTTTCCCCGCCCACCAGTGCCTATGATTGGTTGCAGTGAGACATGCCCCACGCTGAGTGACAGGTGTCTCACTGCACCCAATCACAGCAGCCGGTGGGCATGTCTATACTGTGCAGTGAAATAAATAATTAAATAATTTAAAAAAAACGCGTGCGGTCCCCCCAATTTTAAAACCAGCCAGATAAAGCCATACGGCTGAAGGCTGGTATTCTCAGGATGGGGAGCTCCACGTTATGGGGAGCCCCCCAGCCTAACAATATCAGCCAGCAGCCGCCCAGAATTGCCGCATATATTAGATGCGACAGTTCTGGGACTGTACCCGGCTCTTCCCGATTTGCCCTGGTGCTTTGGCAAATCAGGGTAATAAGGAGTTATTGGCAGCCCATAGCTGCCACTAAATCCTAGATTAATCATGTCAGGCGTCTCCCCGAGATACCTTCCATGATTAATCTGTAAGTGACAGTAAATAAACACACACACCCGAAAAAATCCTTTATAAGAAATAAAAAACACAAACATACCCTCGTTCACCACTTTAATAAGCTCGAAAAAGCCCTCCATGTCCGGCGTAATCCAGGATGCTCCAGCGTCGCTTCCAGCTCTGCTGCATGGAGGTGACCGGAGCTGCAGAAGACACCGCCGCTCCTGTCAGCTCCACGCAGCAACTGAAGACAGCCGCGCGATCAGCTGAGCTGTCACTGAGGTTACCCGCGGCCACTGCTGTATCCAGTGACAGCGGGTAACCTCAGTGACATCTCAGCTGATCGCGCTACTCACCTCAGTTGCTGCGTGGAGGTGACAGGAGCGGCGGTGTCTTCTGCAGCTCCGGTCACCTCCATGAAGCAGAGCTGGAAGCGATGCTGGAGCATTGAACTTTGAAGAACCAAGCAAAAAGGTGAGCGACTATGACTCCATAATCAGCATAACCATTCCACTTCTGTGTCTTTTCAAATACTTGCTGCTCACAATTAAATAGGAAGAATTGCATGTGGACCATGCAAAAATGGAGAACGTACATATGGTGCTAATGCTTGTATATCCTGACTGCTTGCCCTGGAACTGTTGCCATTTAGGCTTGTGGACGCTAAAGGGGGCTTTACACGCTACGATATCGTTAATGTTTGGTCGCCGGAGTCAAGTTGTTAGTGACGCACATCCGGCGTCATTAATGATATCGCAGCGTGTAATACTTACCAGCGACCTTAGGCGACCTCAAAAATGGTAAAAATCGTTCACCATGGAGAGGTCGTCCCAAAGTCAAAAATCGGTAAGGGTTGTTTAGCGTTGTGGTTCATCGCTCATGCGGCAGCACACATCGCTATGTGTGACACCGCATGAGCGAGGAACGTCTTCTTACCTGCCGCCGGCCCCAATGAGGAAGGAAGGAGGTGGGCGGGATGTTACGTCCTTCTCATCTCCACCCCTCTGCTTTGATTGGCCGGCCGCTTAGTGACGTTGCGGTGACGTCGATGTGATGCCGAACGTCCCTCCCCCTTGAAGGAGGGATTGTTCGGCAGTCACAGTGACGCCACCGACCAGGTAAGTATGTGTGACGCTGCGTAGCGATAATGTTCGCTACGGCAGCGATCACAAACAATCGCATGCGCGACGGGAGCGGGTACTTACACGGTCGCTATCGCTAGAAATTGCTAGTGATATCGCTACCGTGTAAAGCCCCCTTTAGGGTTTCCACAACCTAATGGCAGAGGCCATCCTGTGGTACCCGTTTTCCATACGTCAATATGCCGTGTTTTTCCAAAAATAAGACACTGTCTTATATTTTTTTTGCCCCCCAAAAAAGCACTAGGGCTTATTTTTGGAGGAGGTCTTATTCTTGGAGAAACACGGTTGGGGTAAGTTTACCCCCCAAAAAAACAGACCCCCACTTCCCAGGAGACTCATACTCACCAGACCAGGATGTCTGCGTGGCTCCCAGGGCCTCCTGTGATCTCCGGTCGGTGCTGCACGCCGTCCTACCCTGCTGCTAGCTGACACGCTGACACACACAGAAGATCCCAGACACACAAAGCAGATCACACACACATTAGATCTCTCACTCACACACACACACAGCAGATCACAGATATACACAGCAGATCACAGGCACACACAGCCGATCACAGATACACACACACAGCAGATCGCAGATATACACAGCAGATCACACACAGCCGATCACAGATACACACATCCTATCACAGGCACACACAGCCGATCACAGATACACACATCCTATCACAGGCACACACAGCCGATCACAGATGCACACATCCTATCACAGGCACACACAGCCGATCACAGATACACACATCCGATAACAGGCACACACAGCCGATCACAGATACACACATCCGATCACAGACACACACAGCCGATCACAGACACACACATCTGAACGCAGACACACACAGCCGATTGCAGAAAAACACAGCCAATCGCAGACACACACACAGCCGATTGCAGACACACACAGCAGATCACACACGCACACATCACATCACATCACATCCAGCACTTACGGCAGCAGGGAATGAGAGCAAGTCACGTGTCCGGCCGCAGGTCCTGTTCGTCGCGCTGCACTGCCTCTCAGGATTCTCCCGGTGAGAAGAGATCGGTGTCGCTGGATGAGGTGAGTGTGTATGCGATCCGATGTGTGTGCGATCCGATGTTTTTGTGTGATTTGATGTTTGCGTGTGATCTGATTATGTGTGCGATCTGATTATGTGTGCGATCTGACTGTGTGAGTGATCCGATATTTGTGTGTGAGATCTGGTGTGTGTGTGAGATCTGATTTTGTGTGTGTGTGATGTGATGTGTGCGGGTGTGTGATTGTCGTGGGCGGGGAGGGCGCTGCGCTCACCACGCTCGGGTCCAGAACTGCTGGGCGGTGGCTCGAGCGGTGGGCCGGATCCGGGGACTCGAGCGGCGCTCCTAGCCCGTGAGTGAAAGGGATGGTTTGGTTTGGGGTTGAGCGGTTGCCTTCAGTCGGGTCTTTGCTGCTGGGAAACCCCGGAGGTTCCCATCGCTGACGGATTTTACTGGTTTAACGGCGACTCCAAGCCTGGTCGGGGTCCGTAGGCTCTGCCGAATGGTGCTGGCTTCTCTTCGCTCCCCGGTCCGGTACCGGCGGGCCACCGCCCGACCCCGGTCCTTACGGTTGTGCGTCAATTGGCCTCGCCTGCAGACGGTCACCACCGTCTGCCAACCTTGCTGTAGGTGCCCGGGCCACGTAACCGGACACGGTCAGTCTGCTCCACTACCACTTCACTCCTCTCCTTTCTGAACTCCACTCCGAACAGAACCCTTTTCCCGCCTCCAGGACTGTGAACTCCTCGGTGGGTGGAGCCAACCGCCTGGCTCTGCCCCACCTGGTGTGGACATCAGCCCCTGGAGGGAGGCAACAAGGATTTGTGTGTGACTCTGGTGTTCCTAACCGGGGTGTGGGGTGTGTTGTTGCTGTACCTGTGACGTCCTGGCTTGTCCAGGGCGCCACATTCCCCCTTGGTTAAACGCAGTCCGTCCGCGGGCTGCCCATCCATCACCGGTGTTATTTTTGTTAACTGTAAAGAAGTAGAAAAACATATAAAAACATTAAATACAAGCATTACTGTATAAACTTCCCATAACGGGAGGCTCGGTACTTTTAACGTTACTAAACGGTAGTCAATTTTATTAAACAAACGGCTTCCGCTCTCCCCCCGCCCAAACAACCTGGCCCTGATGCTGCCCCTAAGAAGTGGGCAGCACCCCTTGCCCCAGTCCAGAACCAAATTGCCCGAGCAGGTACGGTCTCTTTCAGGGGACCCACGTCCATGGAGGATCACCACCGGTTACGGTAGTGGCGGCCTGGGCCATCCATTTCCTCCAGGCCCATCCTCCAAATCAGCCTCTCCGGAGGCGGGTAACGATATAAGCCAACATTTTTATTTACATGCCACTAGTTTGTGGTTGCCCTGCAAGTTCTCGGGCTTGTCCGTAAGCAGTTTCTGACGCAAACGGTGCAGAAAGTACCCACGGGGACTGGTTGCCGGCAACGGCCGGTTAAATAACGGTGAAAATTAGGTTACAGTTCGGGTGATTATTTTTCCTATCATTCGGGTACACATTTATACATTCAACAGATCACACCCCTAAATGGTAGTCTCCCTGTACCTAAGCGGGGGTCGACCTAGGTTGGGGCGTGTGGACCTACGTGGCCCATTGTCAGTGGTGGTAGGCAGTGAGGCAGAGGACACAGCTGGTGCCTCCCCCCAGCTATCGTGTGGGGCAGGCAGAGGCATAGGGGAGCTGGGTACAGGCACATCCCTGGGCGCTGGGTCGCTAACGGCCACTTCCATCTCTTTTTCCTCCACGGGTTGTGGGAACAGTATTACCGGAAGAATCACTGCACCGTTCTGTGTAGGCCAATCGGTCGGGAAATCGCCCATCATGGTGTGGATTACCCCTTTTTCCTTCTCCTCAGCCGGTTCGGTGGCCGGGGCTTCAGTCGCCGTCCTCAATAGTGGTGGGCACCTCTTCAGGTGGTCTCGGGAAACCGTGGCCAAAGTCTTCCCCTGGTCACGGCTGATCTGGTAGGCTTTCCCATTCTCCCAATCGGTGGGTTGTATTACATACGGGGTCTTCTCCCACTGATCGTCCAGGTTATGGGTCCTTCGCTTTCGCTTCAAGACTACATCCCCAGGCTGAAACGGACCCGCAGGCGCCTTCTTGTTGAAGCACTGCTCCTGCTGCCTCCGACTCTGACACAAGTTCTTTTCCACATAGTCCTGGACCTGTCGGTACCGCGCTCTTCGCCGAGCGTCCCATCCTGCAGTCGAAGGGAGTGCTTCTGGGGCCTCCAAACCCATTTCTAGGTCCACTGGCAGTCGACCGGGCTGAGCTCTCATCAGGTACGCCGGTGAGCACTTCGTAGAGCTGGAAGGGATATTGTTGTACATGTCGACCAGGTCAGGTAGTTTCTCCGGCCACAGATTCCGTTCTTCCAGCGGTAACGTCTTGAGGAGGCCCAGGACCAAGTGGTTCATCTTTTCACACATGCCATTGGTTTGGGCATGGTAAGGCGTGGTCCGAATTTTCTTGCAACCGTACAACTGGCAGAATTCTTGGAACACCTCCGCTTCAAAGGCCGGGCCGCGGTCGGTGAGCACCTTCTCTGGGTATCCGTGCGGCCGACAGAAATAGGCCTGGAATGCTCTAGCGGCGGTATGGCCGGTCAGGTCCTTAACTGGGACGACCACCATGAATCTTGAATAGTGGTCCACAATGGTCAGAGCATAAGTATACCCACTCCGGCTAGGTGTGAGCTTCACATGGTCGAGGGCAACCAGCTCCAGCGGTTGATGCGTAATGATTGGGCGTAGAGGGGCCTTCTGGCTGGCTTCGTCCCTTCTTCTCAGTGCGCAGGGACCGCACTCTCGGCACCAGGCCTCCACAGATTCCTGCATCCCACTCCAATAGAACCACTCCCTCAACAGCATTTCCAGCTTCTTCCACCCGAAGTGCCCGGCACCGTCATGATATGCATGTAGGACAGTGGGCACGTTAGCCTGGGGAATCACCAGCTGGCGAACCTTCTCGTGGGTCTTTGGGTTGATCAACTCTCGATACAACTTCCCTTGGTGCAGGTACAGCCGGGTTCGTTCCCGCCACAGGCGTTGGGCCTCGGCAGGGGCGGCAGGGTCTATTCCAGCAGAGCCCTGTTCCACCAGGGTCTTGATCAAGCGGACAGCAGGTGCCTGGTCCTGAGCTTCTTGCCACCCCTGACTGGGCAGCGGGTCTAGGTTCACCTGTTGCTGATGGACACGCAACTTTCCAACTAGTGGCCGGTGAAACGCAGGTAACTCAATCTCTTCGAGGTCATCATCATCCAGCCCCGCTTCTGACAGGTGGGGCATTCGGGAGAGTGCATCGGCATTAGCATTTGTACGGCCGGCCCGGTATTTGATGGTGAAGTCGTAATTGGCTACCCTGGCCACCCACCGCTGCTCCAATGCACCCAGCTTAGCTGTATCCAGATGGGTTAGTGGGTTATTGTCCGTGTAAGCGGTGAACTTGGCCGCTGCTAGGTAATGGCGGAACCGCTCGGGGATAGCCCACACCAGTGCTAAGAGCTCGAGCTTGAAAGAGCTGTAGTTCTCAGGGTTCCTTTCCGTAGGTCGGAGTTTTCGGCTAGCATAAGCGATCACCTTCTCCCTTCCGTCTTGGACCTGGGATAATACCGCCCCTAAGCCCACATTGCTGGCATCGGTGTAGAGGATGAATGGGAGGCTGTAGTCGGGGTACGCTAGGATTTCTTCCCCGGTCAAAGCCGTCTTCAGTTGGCGGAAGGATTCTTCATGCTTTTCCTCCCACGCCAACGGGGTTAAAGGAGGTCTACCACCCTTGGTCTGTCCCACGAGGAGGTCTTGCATGGGGGCAGCCATTTTCCTGTACCCTTTAATGAAGCGGCGGTAGTAGCCCACCAGACCCAGGAACTGTCTCACCTCCCTCACCGTGGTCGGTCTCAGACAGTCTTGTATGGCAGTGATCTTCTCTGGGTCTGGGGCGACGCCTTCCGCGCCCACCACATGTCCGAGGTACTGCATCCTGGGCTTCAACAGGTGACACTTGGAGGGTTTCAATTTCATCCCATACTTGGCAAGGGACGCGAACACCTCAGCTAGGTGCTCCAGGTGGGCTTCATACGTCTGTGAGTACACAATTACATCGTCCAGGTACAACAAGACGGTCTCAAAATTCAGGTGTCCCAGACAGCATTCCATTAGCCGTTGGAAGGTTCCAGGGGCGTTGCACAGCCCGAACGACATGCTGTTGAACTCGCAGAGTCCCATGGGAGTAGCGAAGGCGGTCTTCTCACGGTCTTCGGGCGCCACGGCCATCTGCCAGTACCCGCTGGTGAGGTCAAGGGTAGAGAAGTAGTTAGCGGTTCTTAGCGCGGCCAGAGATTCTTCAATACGGGGCAGAGGATAGGCATCTTTATGCATTATCTGGTTGATCTTCCAGTAATCCACACACATTCTCATGGTGCCATCCTTTTTCTTGAACAGCACCAGCGGAGCTGCCCAGGGACTGCAGCTATCCCGAATAACCCCCGCCTCTTTCATGTTTTTCAGCATGTCTTTGGCGCATTGATAGTGTGCGGGTGGGATAGGTCTATACCTCTCCTTAATGGGGGGATGTTTGCCGGTGGGGATGTAGTGTTGGACCCCTCTAATCCGCCCAAAATCTAGTGGGTGTTTGCTGAAAACTTGCTCGTATTCTTGCACTACCCGGTATACCCCGTCTCTGTGATGTGTGGGGGTATCGTCAGTGCCTACGTGTATCTCTGGACACCACTCATCTAACTGTTCAGGGGACGTGTGGTGACTGGCGGAAGGCGGGGAGGTCGGAGAAACGGCCTCTTGGATGGCGTGCTGATCCAGGGTAAGCAGCTTGGCAAGGGTAGCGTACCGGGGAAGCCTAACTTCCTCCTCCCCACAGTTTAACACCCCCACGGGCACTCTCTCCTTCTTGACGTCTACCACTCCCCGGGCGGCCATTACAGTGGGCCAGTGTTCGGAGGGCATGGGCTCTACCATGGCTGGGTAATCACGTCCCTGAGGCCCTACTGCTGCCCTACACCAAATCATCATTTCGCTCCGGGGAGGCACAGTTAAAGGGGCCACATCCATCACTCTCACTCCCCCAATCTCTCCTCTCGCAGAGTTCACTTGCTGCCGATACATCAAGGCCCGAATCTCGCGCTGCACAGCCCTCTGTCGGCCTCCTGCTGCGGTGGCGGCCAGCTGTTGTAGTAGGGTCAGCACCTCACTCATGCAATGCTCCATTACATTCGTTCCTAGCACTACCTTCGGGTCATGATCGCTGGGGTCATTCATTATCACGATCATTCCTTGGTTCTGCAGCTCGGTCCGCCCCACAGTCATGGCCACTCGTTTGTACCCACTTGGGTCAAGGGGAGGTCATCAGCGGCGATCAATGTCATGCTGCCATCTGGAGGGGCAAGTTCATCATCCCCCCAATACCGTTGATACAGTGTATATGGCATCGTGGTTACCTGAGATCCAGTGTCCAGGAGCGCCATCAGCGGGACGCCGTCCACGGCCAGAGGGATGATGGGGCGGGCTCCAATGAACCGGTCCTGCCAGTCGGGGGGGCCACTGGGTTTTACTCCTGAGGACTGGCCCTTGGCCCCAGGGGTTGCTCGTTTAACGGACACCGTCGGGAGTAGTGGCCGGGCTTGCTGCACCTGTAGCAGATTGGAGATCCATACCGTGGATCATTAGCCCTCCTCCGCTGCATCCAGGGGACGTCCTCTGGGCGGTCGGCAAACTGTACCCCCCCCGGGGGCCTGGGTCTCGTTGGAGTCTGAAGTGCGGCGAGGATTTTGGCGAGGTCTCCATCCATGCGACGGACTTGGGCAGCCAGTTCCTCCATCATTCCGCCAGAAGTTGCAGGCGCTGCGGGAGCTGGGGGAGAAGGGGCTACCACGATGGGAGCCGTCTCAGCTGGCCACGGGGCCGCTCCAGGGAAATCGGACGCCAGGGGCTGCAGAGCTTTAATGGCTCTTTTTTTCAACACGGCAAAGTCCACATCAGGGTGCTCTAAGGCCCACAGCCGAAGCTGTTTGCGGTCCTCTGGGGATCTCATCCCCTGCACGAACTGCTCCACCAGCATTTTGTTACTGTCAGCATCATTGATGGTATCCACCCGCTTCAGCGTACGGAGAGCAGTTTGCAGACGCAGGGCATAGACTCTAATACTGTCGGTAGGCCGCTGTCGGCACTGGTAAAACTGCATTCGCAGCTCAGTTCCGGTGCGAGTCTCAAAGGCAATCTGTACCTTTTCGAAGATAGTGGCCACAGAGGATCGGTCCCCCTCAGCCCAGGTCTCCGTCTCCTGCTCAGCCGCGCTGGTTAGCTGCCCCAGCACTATCGCTGCATGCTGCTTATCAGTCAGGGGGTACAGTTCTAGGAGCGGGCTAAGCTTCTTCCGGAAGACCTGCAAAGTGTCAGGTTTCCCGTCGTACTGCGGCAGCCAGGTAGCTCCGGGCACATAGGGCAAGGAGAACGGCATCACCTGAGCAATGGCGGGGGCCGCGGCCCCCCCGCTCCTGCGGCCAGAGCACGGCCGGGCCCATTCCCATCCACAGGCACTCCTGCGGCTATGTCCGCCGCTCCTCCGGCGGCTCCGGCGGTCGCGGACATCTTGTTTCCGTCTCCCCCGGTTTTCTTCCGGCACCTTCTCTTCAGAGGCGGAGCTTCGGCTTTCGCGCCTCCACTGCTCGGGAAGACGCTCGAGCGGGAAACTTTTCGCGCCCAAGATGGCGGCTTCTGAAAATTTTCGGCGGGACACAAGGCGCACTTCTACCAGGCGGTAGAACGGTAAGATCCTGTTCGTGACGCCAAGTTGTCGCGGGCGGGGAGGGCGCTGCGCTCACCACGCTCGGGTCCGGCGCTGCTGCTGCTGCTCGGTGGCTCGAGCGGTGGGCCGGATCCGGGGACTCGAGCGGCGCTCCTCGCCCGTGAGAGAAAGGGATGGTTTGGTTTGGGGACGTAGTCCATGACGCCACCCACGGTTTGTGGTGATAATGGGACACCACCGCTGCTCTGGACGGGGATCCCGGGAGCGATGACAGGGAGCAGCTGAGATGTTTCTCTCCCCTCCGTGGGTAGGGGGGGGGTTTGGTGGTCCCGGGGCCCGGTGATAGCGACTGGAGGGTGGATGGCAGGAGTTGGGGAGGTGCAGGGTCGCGGGGGCAGCGCAGTGCCAGACGGCATGGTGGTACTCACTCAGCCAGTAACGTACACGGAGCCTCTGGTAAAACAAACGGCTGGATGGACAGGTCCCACAGACGGCTGCGGTCGTCACTCTCGGGAGGTTGGCGGTGACTGTCTCTCCCTGCACCTTTGATGTGTTTTCGGCCCCTATGGCTTCCCACCGGTGACCCGCTCCCCAGCAGTGTATTTGCCAGAGGAGCCCCTTTTGCCCACAGGCGCTGGCCCTGGGAACTCTAGCTGTGGTGGTAGCTGTATTTCCCTTCACGGTTGAGCGGTTGCCTTCAGTCGGGTCTTTGCTGCTGGGAAACCCCGGAGGTTCCTGTCGCTGATGGATTTGACCGGTTTAACGACGACTCAAAGCCTGGTCGGGGTCTGTAGGCCCTGCCGAATGGTGCTGGCTTCTCTTCGCTCCCCGGTCCGGTACCGGCAAGCCACCGCCCGACCCCGGTCCTTACGGTTGTGCATCAATCGGCCTCGCCTGCAGACAGTCAACACCGTCTGACAACCTTGCTGTAGGTGCCCGGGCCACGTACCCGGACACGATTAGTCTGCTCCACTACCACTTCACTCCTCTCCTTTCTGAACTCCACTCCGAACAGAACCCTTTTCCCGCCTCCAGGACTGTGAATTCCTTGGTGGGTGGAGCCAACCGCCTGGCTCCGCCCCACCTGGTGTGGACATCAGCCCCTGGAGGGAGGCAACAAGGATTTGTGTGTGACTCTGGTGTTCCTAACCGGGGTTTGGGGTGTGTTGTTGCTGTACCTGTGACGTCCTGGCTTGTCCAGGGCGCCACATGATCACTGCAGGTCCTGCCGCTTAGTGTCGGGTTAGTGTAATTGCCGGGTGCCGCTGTGTATAATGAAGTGTCCTGCAGTATCTGTAACTTTTTTAGCTGCACGGACACTTCATTATTGATCCGGGACTACGGGTTATTTTCGGGGGAGGGCTTATATTTAAGCCTTTCTCCGAAAATGCTGAAAATCCTTGCTAGGGCTTATTTTTGGGGGAGGTCTTATTTTTGGAAAAACACGGTAGTTCCCGATGTATGGTCTCCGCCTTACACCTGCATGTGTCCCATAACATCACTCATGTTCTGACCAATGCAGTTAGGCTGCAGCAGCAGTATACCGATAGAAGGACTGTAAAGCAATATACTTTGACTATATGGCTCTAATCCAAAACTATCCCTCTTCTAGCAGCTATCCCTACCCTGAATGCAGTTAATAGTGGTATTAATCAGGAAAATAATAGATGTAGGCCTGAAAAGGATTTTTGGTTTTTGATTGCAGCAGCAAGGTCTGGAAGGCTAGAATCCTTGCCTATATATACATTATCCCTTCTCCATCACCTCACCCTACACTAAATGCAGTTAAGAGTGGTATTATTAGACAATAGAATAGATTTTTTTGGTAGCAGCAGCCTGCCCTACACTAAATGCAGCTCAGAGCGGTATTGTTAGAGAATAGAATACATTTTTTACATAGCACGAGTATGGTATGTAAGGCTAGAATCCCTGCCTACATGCCTCTAAACACTATAATTTCTTCATCAGCTTGCCCTACAAAAAATACAACTAAGGCGGGCTTTACACACTGCGACATCGGTAACAATGTGTTACCGACGCTGCAGCGATAGTCCCCACCCCCGTCGCAGGTACGATATCTTGTTATAGCTGCCATAGCAAACATTATTGCTATGGCAGCTTCACATGCACTCACCTGCCCTGCGACGTCGCTCTGGTCGGCGAACCGCCTCCTTACTAAGGGGGCGGGTCGTGCGGCATCATAGCGACGTCACACGGCAGGCAGCCAATAGAAGCAAAGGGGCGGAGATGAGCGGGACGTAAACTTCCCACCCACTTCCTTCCTTCCGCATTGGCGGTGGGACACAGGTAGGAGATGTTCCTCGCTCCAGCGGCTTCACACACAGTGAAGTGTGCTGCCTGCTTGAACGAGCAACAACATCGTACCGTCGCAGCAGCGGTATTATGGAAATGTCGGACCCTACACCGATCATACGATAACGACGCTTTTGCGCTCGTTAATCGTATGTAAAAGGCTTTACACACTACGATGTCGACAGCGACGCCGGATGTGCGTCACTTTCGATTTGACCCCACCGACATAGCACCTGCGATATCGTAGTGTGCAAAGTCCGCCTAAGAGCGATATTATTAGAGTAGAATTGATTTTTTTACATAGCATCAGCAAGGTCTGTAAGGCTAGAGTCCTTGTCTACAGGCCTCTAATACACTATCCCTCCTCTAGCAGATTGGCCTTCACTATGTGCAGCTAAGAGTGTTATTGTTAGATAATAGAATAGATTTGTTACATAGCACTAGCATGGTGTGTAAGGCTAGAATCCCTGCCTACATGCCTCTATCACACTATCTTTTCTCAAGCAGCTAGCGTTTCACTAAATGTATCTAAGAATGGTATTATTAGAGAATAGAATAGATTTTTTAAGTAGCAGCAGCAAGGTCTAAAAGACTAGAATCCCTTCCTACCAGCCTCTAATGCACTATCCCTTCTCCAGCAGCTTGCCCTACATTAAATGTAGCTAAGAGCAGTATTATTAGAGAATAGAGTAGATTTTTTTATGTGGCAGCAGCAAGGTCTGTAAAAATAGAATTCCTGCCTACAAGCCACCAATACACTATCCCTTTTCTAGCAGCTTCCCCTTCACTAAATACAGCTAAGAGTGAAATTATTAGAAAATAGATTTTTTTTTTATGTAGCAGCAACATGGTCTGTAAGGCTAGAATCCCTGCCTAGATGTCTCTAATACACTATCCCTTCTTGAGTAGCTAGTTCTTCACTAAATGCATGTAAGAGTGGTGTTATTATAGAATAGAATGCATTTTTACGTAGCACCAGCAAGGTGTGTAAGGCTAGAATCCCTGCTTTCAGGCATCTAATACACTATCCCTTCTTCAGCAGCTTGCCTTACACTAACTGCAACTAAGAGCAGTATTATTGGAGAATAGATTTTTTTACATAGCAGCAACATAGTCTGCAAGGCTAGAATCCCTGTCTACATGTCTCTAAAGCCTGCTTTATACACTACAATATATCTTACGATGTGTCGGCGGGGTCACATCGTAAGTGACGCACATCCGTCATCGTAAGGTACATTGTAGTGTGTAACGGCTACATGCGATTGCGAATGAACGGTAAAACGTTCATCGCACGCACGTCGTTCATTCCTCATAAATTAAATTGAACGTCAGGTTGTTCATTGTACCCGGGGTAGCACACATCGCAGTGTGTGACACCCCGGGAACGATGAACAGATCTTACCTGCGTCCTGCGGCTCCCGGCCAGCAATGTGGAAGGAAGGAGGTGGGCGGGATGTTTACGTCCCGCTCATCTCCGCCCCGCCGCTTGTATTGGCCGGCTGCCGCGTGACGTCGATGTGACGCCGAACGTCCCTCCCACTCCAGAAAGTGGACGTTCGCCGCCCACATCAAGGTCGTATGGACGGGGGTTAATCGTTTGTGCGGCACATTCAACAAAATTGAACGTGCCGCACATACGATGGGGGTGGTTACGATCGCATACGATATCGTATGCAGAATCGTAACATGTAAAGCCGGCTTTATACACTATCCCTTCTCTAGCACCTTGCCCTTAACTAAATGTAGCTAAGGCCAATATTGCTAGAGAAAAGAATACATTTTTTTATGTAGCAGCAGCAAGGTCTGTAAGGCTAGAATCCCTTCCTACAAGATGCTAATACACTATCCCTTCTTCGTCAGCTTTCCACACACTAAATGCAGCTAAGAGTGGTGTTATTATAGAATTAGCCCTGAAAAGAACTGTTGGTTTAATGTTCGTCAGCAGGTACTGACACGCTATAACACACTGTTCCTTCTCCAGCAGAACCTCTCCGTACAATATTTCTGGCTACAGTGCACCGAGCATAGCATCACTGGGTCTTATATACACCCAATGATGCAATGCGGCTGGCCAATAACCGTTATGCCAGTAGCCAATATGGTTACAGCGTTACCGCGATTGGTAGGCAATCCCCTGTTTAGTGGCTGAAAAATAGCTGCAAAACTTGTGGAGCGGGAACTCGAGCATGGTGCCCAAGTACCTGGATACTCGATCAAGCATCGAGCGTGTCGAGCACCCCGATGCTCAATCGAGTACCAAGCAGTGCCAAGCGCACTCTCACATAACTACAAATGAACAAAAGGGAAATCTAATTCAAATTGGTACTTGGTGACCGCCCATTCCTATCAAAACAGCATTAATTATTCTAGGTAATCGCACACTGTTGGAAGAAACTCATCAGGAAGGTCGTTCCAAACACGTTGGAGAACTGGCCACAGAGCTGCTGTGGATGTAGGGGTGCACAAATCCTTCTGACTCTTCATGTAATCTCAAACAGAGATTAAATTTTAAATATGAAGAGGCCTCTTAAGTACATTGACACTGAGTTCTGATGGGATTCTAGTTCTGCTGCAGAATAAATTTATGGTCAATTAAAGGCCCCGGTAAATGCAACGACGTATCTAACGATATATTGCCGGGGTCACGGATTCCGTGATGCACATCCGGCATCGTTAGCGATGTCGTTGCGTGTGACACCAATGAACGACCGTTAACGATGGAAAATACTCACCAAATCGTTCATCGTTGACACGTCGTTCCTTTTCAAAAAATCGTTGATTGTTGAGGACGCAGGTTGTTCGTCCTTCCTGAGGCAGCACACATTGCTACATGTGACACCTCGGGAACGACGAACTACAGCTTACCTGCGGCCGCCGGCAATGAGGAAGGAAGGGGGTGGGCGGGATGTTACGGCCACTCATCTCCGCCCCTCCGCTTCTATTGGGCGGCCGCTTAGTGAAGCCGCTGTGATGCGGCAAGAACCGCCCCCTTAGAAAGGAGGCAGTTCGCCGGCCAGAGCGACGTCGCTAGTCAGGTTAGTCCGTGTGACGGCTCCTAACGATATTGTGCGATTTGCCTGTGACGCACAAACGACGGGGGCGGGTAAGCTCGCTAGCGATATCGCTACCGATATCGCTGCGTGTAAAGCCCCCTTTAGTGTCTCCCTGCTGGTACTGTATCACGGATAAATATCCGCCTGCACTTTCTCCACTCCTGTTGAAAACCTTTGCACAAATGTATTTACATACGAGGGGCTGCTGATAAGTCTTTAGCTTTGTGATTTTTTTTTGTTTATATGGTAACGAATGTTACATCACATGAAAGCCTTATGTGTCTAATATATGTTTTTTAAAATTTTGTGTTTGTTGCTTATGGCAACAATGTTCTACGCACGCAGGAAAAAAAAATTACAGAGTCTAAAGCAATATTCACAGCAACTGAGAACAGAAGAGTGATAAAATAATTGTTTCTGCAAGGAAAGTCTGAGAAGGATATTCATGGTGATATGTCATAGTTAAGAACTGGGTTGCCAAATTTAAAACGGACCACTTCAGAACCAATAATAAGTAATGTCCTGGACGACCGAGAGTGGTTGTTGTTCCGAAGATCGTCGATGCTGTGCACAACCTCATACTGGAGAATCAATGAATTTCAGCTAAAGCAATAGCAGACATCATGGGGATTTACTGTGAACAAGTTTGTGTCATTATCCATGAACATTTGGACATGAGGAAGCTATCTGCAAAGTGGATCCCCAAATGTTTGACAACAGATCAGAGAAGCATGCGAGTGAAAACTTCCCAGTCCATTTGTTAGCGTTTCTGGACAGAACTTCCTGGATTGACTGGTCACTATGGATGAGATCTGGATTTATTTGTATGACTCTGAATTTTATGACTCTTATTTGTATGACTCTGAAAACAAGGAGCAGTCAAAAGAGTGAATGCACAATGGTTCTCCTCATCCAAAGACGTTCAAGGTGCAAAAATCAGCCACTAAGGTGATGGCATCTGTGTTCTGGCATAAGGAGGGTGTGCTGCTAGTGGACTACCTTTAAAACGGTTCCACCAATGCTTGGTATAACATTGAACTTTTGGACCAATTGAAGGCAGCTCTGCAGGCCAAAAGGTGCGGCAAGCTGTCCAAAGGAATCTTGTTCCTGCAAGACAATGCCTCCGCTCACACTGCACAACCGACCACAGCAAAACTGGCAGAGCTGGGCTTCCAGCTGGTTGACCACCCACCTTCCTCACCAAATCTAGCTCCCTCCGACTATCATCTGTTTCCAAACCTGAAGAAACACCTCAAGGGTACCAAATTTCACACCATTTCTGATGCCATGGCTGCTACGGATGCCTGATTTAAGGCACAACCTTCTTTTTGCTAGGCTTACAGAACTTGGAATACTGCTGTAAGAAGTGCGTTGTCATCAGTTGAGAGTATGTGGAATAAATGTAAAGTTTCAACATCCTATCTTGCTTCTTTCTGGGTAAGGCCAAGATTTATCAGCAGCCCTGTGTGTGTGTGTGCATGTGTGTGTGTGTGTATATATATTTTGTGAGACATGGATTATAGCTCAGCTGGGATGTTTGCTTTGGTCCACGCGAGTGGCTATGGATTCACAGATGACAGCAGCAGACTGGCAGGTTCCACACAGATACGGCCACTGCAGAGTTTATTTTGTACACTTATCTCTCAGTGTTACACATTAAAAAAAACAGGAAAATAAACGTCTAAGGCCGTCTGGCCACTAACTAACAACAGAATGCTAACTACAAAATAAAATTATGTAACAAACAAAACAGTATTCTCTTACTGTGTCGGTTCCTCAGCACAGCAAGCGGAGGTATTGAGTCCCAGCACCAGCAGCCATGAGCCTGTACTGCTCTCCTCAGCAGTCTTCTTGTACTGAATGCCTAGAAACTTACCTGTTCTCTAGTACTTCTTCCCTCGGCATCTCACAATATATAATATATATATATATATATATAGATATATATATATATATATATATATATATATATATATATATATATATATTATAGGGAGGTTTCTAAGTCTATGGGTGCAGTCTATAGACCCAGTACATACAAGATTGTGGTGCAGATACAGTAGCTGAGGTTGTATGAGAAAAGTGTAATTAAATGGATTTGACATAGAAAGTGCTCACAAGAGTAGCAACAGACTTATTGATACTTTAGTTGTAACGTAAGGCTGGGTGGTAGCCGGGGGCGAGGGACATAGTCCAGCACCCGCCTAGCACACTACATGAACTGGGGATGGAGTGTGTGGTGAAGTTGGTGTGGTGTGATTACCTGAGGGCCTTGGTATTTCTGTGCTGTCAGCCCACTGCTGCTGGTCTTGTGGACACCCTGCAGATTTTCTTCCATAGGAATTAAAGACGTACTCAGGCCAGTTACAACATGCTTCAACTTTACTGTTAACAAGCTCCACACACCGTTGTTCTTCACTCGCAGAGAGGCACATATTCTTTACAGGCATTTTTCCACAATACACTACAGCTCTTCCTTTAACGGCTGTACACAGAGTGCCACTGGTTACCATGGAGCATGAAAGGTTTTATACTTTAGGTTTAGGCACTTCACTATTTCCAGAGAGGCTATTCTACATCTGGTGGCATCCAAGAATCCAAATCCTGCAGTGACGGTGGCTGTCCAAAGGCTAAGGTCCTTACAATAGCCGTACTCTTCTTGTTAGCCTACTTGCAACGGGGCGCTGTTCTCATTCACTCTCACCACTTCCAGGACACTGCTCTGCTACAATCTGTTTCTGGTCACCAGCATTTGTCTTCCTCCTGCCCAATCTTCTGCCTATTCTCTCCACACCACTCCACTCAGCTACACTGCTTTACTCCATCCCTATCTCTAACTAATTCAAACCAGGAAATTCAACCCACTTTATCCACCTCACTGTGGGCCAGGTCTTTCTCACTAACCCTTTCATTCCTGCCACTGTACCTTCTGAGACTTCCTCCTAGCAGTCCCACAGGAAAACTTACATATAGTGTTGAGTGAGTAGTTAACTATTTGTACTCGCTATGCTGTTAGCGAGTACTGTCCGCTACTTGCATATTCGTTACGTAGTGTTGCGGGCGGAGGGGCTGCGCTCGCTACGCTCGGGTCAGGGGCTTCTGCTGCTGCTCGGTGGCTCGAGCGGTGGGTCAGACCGGGGGACTCGAGCAGCGCTCCTCGCCCAAGACTGAAAAGGGATGGTTTGTTTGGGGAGATAGTTCGTGACGCCACCCACGGGTCGTGGTGATAATGGGCACCACCGCTGCTGGTGACAGGGATCCCGGGAGCGATGACAGGGAGCAGCTAGGATGTTGGTTCCCCCTGGGTAGGGGTTGGTGATCCCGGGACCCGGTGGTGGAACGGGGAGGCTGGATGGCTGGGGTGCAGGGTTGCAGGGGCAGCGCGGCGCGGTGCCGGATGGCACTGTTGTACTCACTCAGGCACAAATTCACAGAGTCTCTGGTAAACTAGAAACTGCCGGAGTCCACAGCCTTCGGTACGGAGGGTGTTTAAGTCCCACACACGGTGCAGCAGCCCCTGTTCTTTCCCTGCAGTCAGGTGCCTCTTTTTCCACTCTTTCTCTTTCTTTCCTCCTCAGCCGGGAACGGGGAGTCCACTCCCCTGCAGTGATCCGGGATCTCTTTCGATACCGGCGGGCCACTACCCTGCCCCGGTCACCTCAAGTCCCTTCCTCACTAACAGCCTGTCCCGGCCCTTTTGGAGCACGCTTCTGTAGCAGCCCGGGAGCTACAACTCCGGACTCCTCTCCTCTCCCTCTCCCCACACACTCTGCTCTCGCCCCTCCCCTCCTGCTCAGTTTAGCTCTTAAGGTACCGTAACACTAAGCAACATCGCTAGCAACATTGCTGCTAAGGCACAACTTGCTAGCGATGTTGCTTAGTGTGACATCCAGCAACAACCTGGCCCCTGCTGTGAGGGCGTTGGTTGTTGCTGAATGTCCTGGGCCATTTTTTAGTTGTTGCTCTCCCGCTGTGAAGCACACATCGCTGTGTGTGACAGCGATAGAGCAACAACTAAATGTGCAGGCAGCAGGACCCGGCTTCTGCGGACGCTGGTAACCACGGTAAACAGCGGGTAACCAAGAAGCCCTTACCTTGGTTACCCGATATTTACCTTCGTTACCAGCGTCCGCCGCTCTCAGCTGTCAGTGCCGGCTCCTGCTCCTTGCACACATAGCCAGACTACCCATCGGGTAATTAACTTGATGTGTACTGTGGCTAGGAATGCAGGGAGCAGGAGCCGGCACTGGCAGTGTGAGAGCGGCGGACGCTGGTTATGAAGGTAAATATCGGGTAACCAAGGTAAGGGCTTCTTGGTTACCTGCTGTTTACCGTGGTTACCAGCGTCCGCAGAAGCCGGCTCCTGCTGCCTGCACACGTAGCAGAGTACACATCGGGTAATTAACCCGATATGTACTGTGGCTAGGTGTGCAGGAAGCCAGCGCTAAGCGGTGTGCGCTGGTAACCAAGGTAAATATCGTGTTGGTTACCCGATATTTACCTTAGTTACCAAGCGCAGCATGCTTCCACGTGTAGCGACGCTCCAGCGATCCCTGCCAGGTCAGGTTGCTGGTGGGATCGCTGGAGCATCGCTTAGTGTGACATCTCACCAGCGACCTCCTAGCAACTTACCAGCGATCCCTATCAGGTTGTATCGTTGTTGGGATCGCTGGTAAGTTGTTTAGTGTGACTGGGCCTTTACACTGGGGGGGGGGTGTCTGTCCTGCTGCACTGGTGTGGGATCAGGTTACCAAGGAGGAGAATGGCCTGCACTTTGCTGGATTTTTGTAGGCTCTTTGACACCCTGGTTTTGCCAGGGCGTCACAGTAGCGCGCACAATGTAAGTCAATGGGAAATAACCAGAAAGCCGTACTTTTCGTGCCAGTAGCGAATAGTACGGCTTTCGTGTTACTCGCTACTTAGCGAGTATTTCCCATTGACTTACATGGTGCCCACTTCTCGTAACGAATATGCAAGTAGCGGACAGTACTCGCTAACAGCATAGCGAGTACAAATAGTTAACTACTCGCAAGTGTTGTAGCAACTGCTTTTGCCACCCGGGGTGGTTGTCAAATTTGCTGCCCACCTCCATTGGCCATCGATAAGGGTACTTTCACACTTGCGTTAGTGGCAATCCGCCGCTTTGGAAAACAGCACAATCCGTTAACGGCTTGCGCTGTTTCCCATAGACTTGTATGGACGATGGATTGCGACTAATGTGTCTGCGTTGCGGATCAGTGGTGGAACGACTGACCGTTGGGCAGCAGAAACGCAGCATGTAGCGTTTTTTGAGTGGCGGAATCCCTTTTTTTTCACTGCGCATGCTCAGCTCTTATGTTTAATAATTGAAATCAATGTTTCTCGCTCTTTCTCGGCGGCCGAACGATCAGCTGATCGCCCAGCGGCCAGCTTTTGAGTGCGATCAGCTGATGGCCTGGCGGCTGGCTTTTGAGAGCAATCAGCTGATTGGCCGGCTTTTGTGAGTGACCAGCTGATCGCCCGGCAGCCGGCCGCCAGGAGATCAGCTGATCGTTCACAATAGCCTGCCGCCGGTAAAACAGTAAAAAAAAAACCAAAAAAACCCCAAAAGGATCGTTGTTTTGCTGCATTTTTGCAGTCGGTCGGTCTCTCTATCTCTCTCTGTCTGTCTGTCGGTGTCTCTCTGTCGATCGGTCTCTCTCTCTGTCGGTGGGTCTGTCGGTCGGTCTCTCCCTCTCACCCCATCTCTCATAGTCACTGATCATCGGCGTGGCACTCCACGGATGTCACAAAACTCCGACGGCTTTTCCACTTTTGCAAATGCCGGCCGCTCATTATTCCATCTCGTATTCCCTGCTTCTCCCGCGCACTGGTGCCTATGATTGGTTACAGTCAGACACGCCCCCATGCTGAGTGACAGCTGTCTCACTGCAACCAATCACAGCCGCCGGTGGGCGGGTCTATATCATGCAGTACAATAAATAAATAGATAATTTAAAAAAAACGGCGTGGTCCCCCCAATTTTGATACCAGCCAAGATAAAGCCACACAGCTGAAGGTTGGTATTCTCAGGATGTGGAGTCCCATGTTATGGGGAGCTCCCCAGCCTAAAAATATCAGCTAGCAGCTGCCCTGAATTACCGCATCCATTAGATGCGACAGTCCCGGGACTCTACCCGACTCATCCCGAATTGCACTGGTGCAGTGGCAATTGAGGTAATAAGGAGTTAATGGCAACCCATAGCTGCCACTAAGTCCTAGGTTAATCATGGCAGGTGTCTATGAGACACCCCCATGATTAATCTGTAGTGAAAGTAAATAAATACAAACAATGAAAAATCCTTTACTTGAAATAAAGGACAAAAAAAACACCCTCTTTCCCCACTTTATTAAACCCCAAATAACCCTCCAGGTCCGGCGTAATCCACACGAGGTCCCATGACGCTTTCAGCTCTGTTACATTGGAAGCTGACAGGAGCGGCAGTAGAACACCGCCGCTCCTGTGAGCTCCATGCAGAAACTGAAGTGAATCGCGCTGTCAGCCAGGACGTCACTGAGGTAGTGCCTGGGTGTGTGCGGTGATGATGGGGGCGGTAGTGCCTGGGTGTGTGCAGTGATGATGGGTGCGGTAGTGCTGGGGTGTGTGCGGTGATGATGGAGGCGGCATTTTTTACCCCCAAAATGCCGCCCCTCTGACACGTGCCGCCCGGGGCGAACTGCCCCCCCTTTGCTACGCCACTGCTACTCACTCAACACTACTTACACATATTACTCTACACATAAAATACACATTTGCAATGCAACGAATGATCTCTTCAGGGGAGTACTGACTGTAGGTCACCCTCTTACATAGTCACAAGAGGAATAAAGATGACCGGTTGGTTCTGGTGCAGAGTATTGACATTGACAGAAGCAAGCTCACTGCAATATAGACATAGACATAAAGCCATCAAGTCCTAATGTTAACAGGTAAATGCAGAGAATTAAAGTGGCATAGAACTTAAAAAAACCTACAGAGATTTAAAAGGTGAAAGGGCATCTGATGTGCAAAGACGCCGAAAGGTAGTGGAGGATAAGAATGCAGAACTTGCAAAAGCGTGCTGTAGATTATTTAAGAGACTAATTAGAGACATTGAAATTTCGGTTTATTTCCAACAATATTTAACATAATGTTACCAACTTGAGACTATTACAGTGGTTCCACCATAGTTCAGTTCCTGATGTTGTTAAGAGTAATTAGATAGTAATTAGATCTACATGAAATCATGAGTTAAATCTCGAGTTGCAACGGTTTGAAAAATGTGTGTTTAAAGTAATTCAGTAAAGAAACCATCAACTGCATCGTCTGTCTCGGTAATTTGTTACCAGATATATTTTCACATTAGAGCAGGGGTCTCATGTGAAGGACGGCAAATTAACCCCTTAGCGACCTATGACTTATTGGGTACGTCATGGCTCCTTGGTACTTAAGGACCCATGACATACCCAGTACGTCATGACGAAATCGCGGCCCCGGAGCCCCGGTGGCTGCGATCGCTTTGCATTGCAAATACCTTAGATTCGGGGAGGAGGTGACCTGGGGACCTCAGGAGGGGTGGTGTCTCCTCCCCGGACCTACGGAGGCTGAGATTGGCTGAGCGGCGTTCGTCATCCAATCACAGCCACTGTAATGTTTCAGCCATTGAAAATGGTTGAAACATTGAAATCCAGCCATATCAGTGCAGCTATAGCCCTGATCATTGGCTGGAGCTGAGACCGGCCTTGTTACCGATCTCTCCAATCACTGTTTATCTGGGGCCGGAGACCGCTCCCCTCAGCTTCACTGCGGCGTCTGAGAGCGATAGGTAAGTTATAGCCACTGCCCCCCCCCCATTACTATACGATGGAGACATTACTATAGAATAGGGACAAGGTGGGCACATGACTACAGGATGGGGACAAGGTGGGCACATGATTATAGAATAGGGACAAGGTGGGCACATTACTATAGAATAGGGACAAGGTGGGCACATGACTACAGGATGGAGACAAGGTGGGTACATGACTATAGAATAGGGACAAGGTGGGCACATGACTATAGGATAGGGACAAGGTGGGCACATTACTATAGGATAGGGACAAGGTGGGCACATGACTATAGGATGGGGAAAAGGTGGGCACATTACTATAGAATAGGGACAAGGTGGGCACATTACTATAGGATGGGGATAAGGCTGGGGACATTACTAAAGGATGGGAACATTACAAGGATGGGCATAATACTACAGGATGGGGACATTACTATAGAATGGGGACAAGGCTGGGGCATTACTATAGGATGGGGACTAGGATGGGCACAGTACTACAAGATAGGGACATTATTACAAGGGGACAAGGATGAGAAAGATTACTATAGGATAGGGATATGGCTGGGGACATTACTATAGGATGGGGACAAGGTTTGCACATTACTATAGGATAGGGACATTACTGTAGGATGGGCACATTACTATAGAATGGGATAACTACAGTTAGGTCCAGAAATATTTGGACAGTGATACAAGTTTTGTTATTTTAGCTGTTTACAAAAACATGTTCAGAAATACAATTATATATATAATATGGGCTGAAAGTGCACACTCCCAGCTGCAATATGAGAGTTTTCACATCCAAATCGGAGAAAGGGTTTAGGAATCATAGCTCTGTAATGCATAGCCTCCTCTTTTTCAAGGGACCAAAAGTAATTGGATAAGGGACTCTAAGGGCGGCTTTGCACGTTGCGACATCGCACGTGCGATGTCGATGGGGTCAAATCGAAAGTGACGCACATCCGGCGTCGCAGTCGATATCGCAACGTGTAAAACCTTTTTGATACGATGAACGAGCGCAAAAGCGTCGTTATCGTATCATCGCTGCAGCCTCCGACATTTCCATAATGCCGGTGCAGCGACAGGTGCGATGTTGTTCCTCGCTCCTGCGGCAGCACACATCGCTGTGTGTGAAGCCGCAGGAGCGAGGAACTTCACCTTACCTGCCGCCGGCTGCAATGAAAAGGACGGAGGTGGGCGGGATGTTTACATCCTGCTCATCTCCGCCCCTCCACTTCAATTGGCCACCTGCCGTGTGACGTCGCTGTGACGCCGCACGACCCGCCCCCTTAGGAAGGAGGCGGGTCGCCGGCCAGAGGGACGTCGCACGGCAGGTATGTGCGTGTGAAACTGCCGTAGCGATAATAATCGCTACGGCAGCTTTCACTAGATATTGCACGTGCGACGGGGGCGGGACTATCGCTGCAGCATCGGTAACACATTGTTACCGATGTCGCAGCGTGCAAAGCCCGCCTTAGGGCTGCAATTAACTCTGAAGGCGTCTCCCTCGTTAACCTGTAATCAATGAAGTAGTTAAAAGGTCTGGGGTTGATTACAGGTGTGTGGTTTTGCATTTGGAAGCTGTTGCTGTGACCAGACAACATGCGGTCTAAGGAACTCTCAATTGATCAATAGTATGAATCAGCTCACCGTGGAAAAAGCTCAGTCTTGATTTCGTCCTGGAGCACGGACAGGCACTGCCACAGCCCAAAATAATGCAAAAGATGAGGATGTCCATCTCTTCAGGCAAAAAAATCACGTCTTTATTTTATCATGCAGACACAAAGAATGACATGACCAGCACAACGCGTTTCAGGTGAAAGCACTCACCTTTAATCATGATCAAGGGTGAGTGCTTTCACCTGAAACGCGTTGTGCTGGTCATGTCATTCTTTGTGTCTGCATGATAAAATAAAGACGTGATTTTTTTGCCTGAAGAGCTGGACATCCTCATCTTTTGCAACTCTCAATTGAGGTGAAGCAGAACATCCTGAGGCTGAAAAATAAGAAAAAATCCATCAGAGAGATAGCAGACATGCTTGGAGTAGCAAAATCAACAGTCGGGTACATTCTGAGAAAAAAGGAATTGACTGGTAGCTTGGGAACTCAAAAAGGCCTGGGCGTCCACGGATGACAACAGTGGTGGATGATCGCCGCATACTTTCTTTGGTGAAGAAGAACCCGTTCACAACATCAACTGAAGTCCAGAACACTCTCAGTGAAGTAAGTGTATCTTTCTCTAAGTCAACAGTAAAGAGAAGACTCCATAAAAGTAAATACAAAGGGTTCACATCTAGATGCAAACCATTCATCAATTCCAAAAATAGACAGGCCAGAGTTAAATTTGCTGAAAAACACCTCATGAAGCCAGCTCAGTTCTGGAAAAGTATTCTATGGACAGATGAGACCAAGATCAACCTGTACCAGAATGATGGTAAGAAAAAAGTTTGGAGAAGAAAGGGAACGGCACATGATCCAAGGCACACCACATCCTCTGTAAAACATGGTGGAGGCAACGTGATGGCATGGGCATGCATGGCTTTCAATGGCACTGCGTCACTTGTGTTTATTGATGACATAACAGCAGACAAGAGTAGCCGGATGAATTCTGAAGTGTACCGGGATATACTTTCAGCCCAGATTCAGCCAAATGCCGCAAAGTTGATCGGACGGCGCTTCATAGTACAGATGGACAATGACCCCAAGCATACAGCCAAAGCTACCCAGGAGTTCATGAGTGCAAAAAAGTGGAACATTCTGCAATGGCCAAGTCAATCACCAGATCTTAACCCAATTGAGCATGCATTTCACTTGCTCAAATCCAGACTTAAGACGGAAAGACCCACAAACAAGCAAGACCTGAAGGCTGCGGCTGTAAAGGCCTGGCAAAGCATTAAGAAGGAGGAAACCCAGCGTTTGGTGATGTCCATGGGTTCCGGACTTAAGGCAGTGATTGCCTCCAAAGGATTCGCAACAAAATATTGAAAATAAAAAAATTTTTTTTGGGTTTGGTTTATTTGTCCAATTACTTTTGACCTCCTAAAATGTGGAGTGTTTGTAAAGAAATGTGTACAATTCCTATAATTTCTATCAGATATTTTTATTCAAACCTTCAAATTAAACGTTACAATCTGCACTTGAATTCTGTTGTAGAGGTTTCATTTCAAATCCAATGTGGTAGCATGCAGAGCCCAACTCGCAAAAATTGTGTCACTGTCCAAATATTTCTGGACCTAACTGTATATGATGGGGACAGTATTACAGGATAGGGAGATTGCTACAAGGGGACAAAGATGGGGAACATTACTATAAGATGGGGACAAGGCTGGACACATTACTACAGGATGGGCACATTACGATAAGATGGGGACAAGGCTGGGGACATTACAGTAGGATGGGGACTAGGATGGTGCACAATACTACAAGGGGAAAAGAATGGGCACATTACAACAAGATGGGGAATATTACTAAAAGATGTTGGCCAAAATTTCTATATAGTGATAATTGTAACACTATTAGTTACAAGAAAGGGATAAAATGTAAAAAAAAAAAACAAAAAACAAAATAAGGCATGACTTTTTTTTACCATCAAAATTTTTTTTTCATATGTTTAAACAAAGAATGTGCACATTTATTATAATAAACAAGTGAAAAATGTTCAAAATCAGTGATCCAAAGGTGTGTAAAGAAAAAATGTGGTACCAATAAAAATGTCACTTTGTCCTGCAAAGAATGCGGCCCCCCAAATTATTTTTTTCCTCTGTGCGGCCCATACACCCAGCTGAGTTTGAGATCCCTGCATTAGAGCATACTTGCCATCTCTCTATGTACATCTGGAAGGCTCAAGGGAAGGCCTACTGGACTTTTGGAAGAGTCAGTAAATCTCCTAGGCCAGTGATGGCGAACCTATGGCACGCGTGCCAGACTGGGCACGCAGAGCCCTTTTTGCTGGCACGCGCGCTTTCGCCACACTGAGTCACTTTGAACTGTCGGTGTCATCGCACCAGCAGTTCAAAGTTGTGTTGAGCAGAGGAGCCATTTCTCCTCGCTCTGACACTCCTCCTCTCCTGGGCCGCAGGTCTGTTGCCTAGGAGACGGAGGAGCGTCAGTAGGCGGTGCCGGCATCTTGTGGCCGTGCGGGAACTGAACTTACTGATGTCCCAGCGGCGCGCAGCGGAGGAGCGAGTGCTGGAAGGTGAGGTTTTTCTATTTTTAAAAGCTGTGTGCGGCTGTGCCAAGGTGTGGGGGACAGTGCCAGCACGAGGCATACAGAGCACGGGGCATACGGAGCACGGGGCACACAGAGCACGGGGCAAACAGAGCACGGGGCAAACAGAGTACGGGGCAAACAGAGCACGGGGCAAACAGAGCATGGGGCTAACAGAGCATGGGGCAAACAGAGCACGGGACAAACAGAGCACGGGGCATACAGAGCACGGGGCATACATGGAGAGCACGAGGCAAACATACAGAGCACGGGGCATACAGAGTACAGGGCATACATGGAGAGCACGGGGCAAACATACAGAGCACGGGGCATACAGAGCACGGGGCATATGTCGCGGGCGGAGGAGGGGACGCCGCGCTCTCCCACTGCTCGGGTCCGGCTGCCGCGGCTGCTGCGGCCTGCTGCTGCTCGGTGGCTCGAGCGATGGGCCGGATCCCGGGGACTCTAGCGGCGCTCCTCACCCGTGAGTGAAAAGGGGGGTTGTTGGGTGTGGGAATGGTTTATTGTCCATGACGCCACCCACGGTTGTGGTGATTTGTTGACACTACCGCTGCTCTGTATGGGGATCCCGGGAGTGATGGTATGGAGCAGCTGGATGTTAGTCCTCCCCTTCGTAGGTAGGGAGTTGGTTGTCCCGGGGCCCAGTGATGAGGTGGGTGATGCAGGGCTTGGTGGGGTGCAGGGACGCGGGGGCAGCTCCGTGCCTTGCGGCACTGTGGTACTCACTCAGCCTGAGACGATGACACAGTTCTCGGTAAAACACACGGCTGGAAAGACGGTTCCCACGGATGGCTGCACTTGCTTTCCCCGGTAGGTGACGGTGACGGTCCCTTTTTCCTGCACCTAAGATGATAATGGTTGCGATGGGTTCCCATCGGTAACCCGCTCCCCAGCTTGGATATGGGCCAGAGGAGCCCTACTTTGCCCGCAGGCGCTGGCCCTGAGAAACTGGTGCCCTGGCGGTGGCGGTGTCTCTCTGTTACGGTTGGACTGTTGCCTTCAATCGGGACTTGGTTGTTGGGAGACAGACGTCCCCTTCACTGACAGATTTGGCAAATTATGGCGACTCCTAGCCTTGCCGGGATCCGAAAGGCCCCTGCCACTGGTGCTGACTCCTCTTCGTATACCGCTCCGGTACCGCCGGGCCACCACCCGTCCGCGATCCTTCCAGCAACCTCCAAGCAGTCACCCCTGCGGACTGTCACCGCCGTCTGCTGACCTTGCTGTCTCAGTCCGGGGCACACACCCGGACTAATTTCAGGCTTGCTTAACTGTTCCTTTTCTGTCCTCCTTTGCCACTTCCTTCTACTTCACTGTTTACTCCTTCACTTTCCTAACTACTCCTCCTCAGACTCTAGTCTGGCTTCAACTGCCTGGTTTTCCCGCCTCCAGAGCTGTGAACTCCTCGGTGGGTGGAGCCAACTGCCTGGCCCACCCCCTGGTGTGGACACCAGTTCCTGGAGGAAGGCAACAAGGATTTTTGGTTAGCTTTGGTGTTCCTAACTGGGGTGTAGGGTGTGGTGGTGTTATGACCTGTGACCCCTGGCTTGCCCAGGGCGTCACATTCCCCCTTAGCAAAATGCAGACCGTCCGCGGGCTGCCCGTCCAACACCGGTTTTATTTTCTGAAAATATATAAAAGGTAAAACGGTAAACATAACAATTTATGACATCATCCCACATCGGGAGGTTCAGTAGTTAAACGTTGCAAACGGTTTACGGTTACGGTCTCCGCTCTCTCCTACCCAAGCAACCTGGCCCTGATGCTGCCCCTAAAACCCAGGCAGCACCCCTTGACCCCAGTCCTGCACCAAGTCACCTGAGCGGGATCTGTCCTTCCCCTCCAGAGGGTAGCCACCGGTTCCTGTGGTGGCTGGGCCCCAGCCGGCTCTACTACGGGCCCTCCCTCCAACCTGCCTCTCCGGAGGCGGCACTGCGGAAACGGTAATGGTAAAAAAACTTATTTACAAGCCACTTAACGTTTGTGGTTGCCCTGCAAGTTCATGGGCTTGTCCATGGAAAGTCCTCCATGCAACTTTTAAACGGTCCCCACGGGGACAACAATGCCGGCAACGGCCGGTTCCCAATCACGGTTTCATTTTACTTATCATTTTGCAACTTTTTCCAAACAAACACACTGATGGTCCCAACGGGGACTATGCAATGGTGCTCCGCTGCCTTTTGCGGCTCAACAGTCCATTCTTACTCGTGGGACTCTAGTGCCACCTTCACGTGGTGCACCGCTCTGGACCCCAATGGTAGCTCGCTGCAGGCGATCTTCTTCCATATTCATACGGGCATGCACATCCGCTCTACACCCCTCTCGGGCATCGATCTCCCTGCGCAGCTGCTGTTGCCGTCGCTCCCAGCCGGGAGCACTTTCTGTTTGCTCCGCTTCAGCGTGTGCGGGGGACGGGCCCAGCCAGAGTCCCTCCATGTCGGCTACGACCGGCACCTTCAGTAATGAGGGACCCCGCTGTGACATGGCCTGCTCTGCCTCCTGGCAGCTGCATCCCCGCCGTGCCTCCGGTGCATCTTTGCTGACGGCTTCAGCCTTCGGCTTCTTCCATGGAAGCGGATCAGGGCGGTCACGAGCTTCTGCTGCAGGTCGGTCCACCAGGGCGGATTGGCAGGGTACCGCTACCGGTGGTGGTGGTAGCGGGCCTAGTGGCGGGGCAGCAGCAGACAACACGGGTAGTGGGGGAGGTAGCAGGGCGAGCGGGTATGGACCGGGTCCCTCAGCCGCGATGACCGACCCACTAGGGGCACAGGGGCGTGGGTCACTTACCCTCCCTTCCAAGACTCCCTCCACCTCGCGTCTCCGTATGGCCGCCACCACTTCCGCCATGTTGGCCTCCCACTCCTCCAGGAGGAGCTGCATGCGGACCTGCAGACGGCTGCTTAGCTGGACGGTCCGGATTTCCACCCACGCTGCGGGGCCAGGTGCGGGGACCACGGTGTTGTCGGTCAGACTCAGCATCTTTAACAGCGGCCCCTTCCAGGAACCAGTCAATGGCCGCAGGGTCCCGGCGTCCCTGCTTCTATAGCCGCGGCTACATGCGACCAGTCGCCATTTCGTCCCCCTTAGCTTCTTTTTTGGCCCCTCCTCTATCGGGGCGGGGTTTTGGCCTTCGCACCTCCGCTACTCGAGAAGACGCTCGAGCGGGAACTCTTCGCGCCAAAGATGGCGGCTTCTGAAATTTTCTGGCCGGACACCTCCGGCGGTCACAAGGCGCACCTCTACCCAACGGCAGAGCGGTAAGATCCTGTTCATGACGCCAAGTTGTCGCGGGCGGAGGAGGGGACGCCGCGCTCTCCCACTGCTCGGGTCCGGCTGCCGCGGCTGCTGCGGCCTGCTGCTGCTTGGTGGCTCGAGCGATGGGCCGGATCCCGGGGACTCGAGCGGCGCTCCTCGCCCGTGAGTGAAAAGGGGGGTTGTTGGGTGTGAGAATGGTTTATTGTCCGTGACGCCACCCACGGTTGTGGTGATTTGTTGACACCACCGCTGCTCTGTATGGGGATCCCGGGAGTGATGGTATGGAGCAGCTGGATGTTAGTCCTCCCCTCCGTGGGTAGGGGGTTGGTTGTCCCGGGGCCCAGTGATGAGGTGGGTGATGCAGGGCTTGGTGGGGTGCAGGGACGCGGGGGCAGCTCCGTGCCTTGCGGCACTGTGGTACTCACTCAGCCTGAGACGATGACACGGTTCTCGGTAAAACACACGGGTGGAAAGACGGTTCCCACGGACGGCTGCACTTGCTTTCCCCGGTAGGTGACGGTCCCTTTTTCCTGCACCTAAGATGATAATGGTTGCGATGGGTTCCCACCGGTAACCCGCTCCCCGGCTTGGATATGGGCCGGAGGAGCCCTACTTTGCCCGCAGGCGCTGGCCCTGAGAAACTGGTGCCCTGGCGGTGGCGGTGTCTCTCTGTTACGGTTGGACTGTTGCCTTCAATCGGGACTTGGTTGTTGGGAGACAGACATCCCCTTCACTGACGGATTTGGCAAATTATGGCGACTCCTAGCCTTGCCGGGATCCGAAAGGCCCCTGCCACTGGTGCTGACTGCTCTTCGTATACCGCTCCGGTACCGCCGGGCCACCACCCGTCCGCGATCCTTCCAGCAACCTCCAAGCAGTCACCCCTGCGGACTGTCACCGCCGTCTGCTGACCTTGCTGTCTCAGTCCGGGGCACACACCCGGACTAACTTCAGGCTTGCTTAACTGTTCCTTTTCTGTCCTCCTTTGCCACTTCCTTCTACTTCACTGTTTACTCCTTCACTTTCCTAACTACTCCTCCTCAGACTCTAGTCTGGCTTCAACTGCCTGGTTTTCCCGCCTCCAGAGCTGTGAACTCCTCGGTGGGTGGAGCCAACTGCCTGGCCCACCCCCTGGTGTGGACACCAGCTCCTGGAGGAAGGCAACAAGGATTTTTGGTTAGCTTTGGTGTTCCTAACTGGGGTGTAGGGTGTGGTGGTGTTATGACCTGTGACCCCTGGCTTGCCCAGGGCGTCACATTCCCCCTTAGCAAAATGCAGACCGTCCGCGGGCTGCCCGTCCAACACCGGTTTTATTTTCTGAAAATATATAAAAGGTAAAACGGTAAACATAACAATTTATGACATCATCCCACATCGGGAGGTTCAGTAGTTAAACGTTGCAAACGGTTTACGGTTACGGTCTCCGCTCTCTCCCACCCAAGCAACCTGGCCCTGATGCTGCCCCTAAAACCCAGGCAGCACCCCTTGACCCCAGTCCTGCACCAAGTCACCTGAGCGGGATCTGTCCTTCCCCTCCAGAGGGTAGCCACCGGTTCCTGTGGTGGCTGGGCCCCAGCCGGCTCTACTACGGGCCCTCCCTCCAACCTGCCTCTCCGGAGGCGGCACTGCGGAAACGGTAATGGTAAAAAAACTTATTTACAAGCCACTTAACGTTTGTGGTTGCCCTGCAAGTTCATGGGCTTGTCCATGGAAAGTCCTCCATGCAACTTTTAAACGGTCCCCACGGGGACAACAATGCCGGCAACGGCCGGTTCCCAATCACGGTTTCATTTTACTTATCATTTTGCAACTTTTTCCAAACAAACACACTGATGGTCCCAACGGGGACTATGCAATGGTGCTCCGCTGCCTTTTGCGGCTCAACAGTCCATTCTTACTCGTGGGACTCTAGTGCCACCTTCACATGGTGCACCGCTCTGGACCCCAATGGTAGCTCGCTGCAGGCGATCTTCTTCCATATTCATACGGGCATGCACATCCGCTCTACACACCTCTCGGGCATCGATCTCCCTGCGCAGCTGCTGTTGCCGTCGCTCCCAGCCGGGAGCACTTTCTGTTTGCTCCGCTTCAGCGTGTGCGGGGGACGGGCCCAGCCAGAGTCCCTCCATGTCGGCTACGACCGGCACCTTCAGTAATGAGGGACCCCGCTGTGACATGGCCTGCTCTGCCTCCTGGCAGCTGCATCCCCGCCGTGCCTCCGGTGCATCTTTGCTGACGGCTTCAGCCTTCGGCTTCTTCCATGGAAGCGGATCAGGGCGGTCACGAGCTTCTGCTGCAGGTCGGTCCACCAGGGCGGATTGGCAGGGTACCGCTACCGGTGGTGGTGGTAGCGGGCCTAGTGGCGGGGCAGCAGCAGACAACATGGGTAGCGGGGGAGGTAGCAGGGCGAGCGGGTATGGACCGGGTCCCTCAGCCGCGATGACCGACCCACTAGGGGCACAGGGGCGTGGGTCACTTACCCTCCCTTCCAAGACTCCCTCCACCTCGCGTCTCCGTATGGCCGCCACCACTTCCGCCATGTTGGCCTCCCACTCCTCCAGGAGGAGCTGCATGCGGATCTGCAGACGGCTGCTTAGCTGGACGGTCCGGATTTCCACCCACGCTGCGGGGCCAGGCGCGGGGACCACGGTGTTGTCGGTCAGACTCAGCATCTTTAACAGCGGCCCCTTCCAGGAACCAGTCAATGGCCGCAGGGTCCCGGCGTCCCTGCTTCTATAGCAGCGGCTACATGCGACCAGTCGCCATTTCGTCCCCCTTAGCTTCTTTTTTGGCCCCTCCTCTATCGGGGCGGGGTTTTGGCCTTCGCACCTCCGCTACTCGAGAAGACGCTCGAGCGGGAACTCTTCGCGCCAAAGATGGCGGCTTCTGAAATTTTCTGGCCGGACACCTCCGGCGGTCACAAGGCGCACCTCTACCCAACGGCAGAGCGGTAAGATCCTGTTCATGACGCCAAGTTGTCGCGGGCGGAGGAGGGGACGCCGCGCTCTCCCACTGCTCGGGTCCGGCTGCCGCGGCTGCTGCGGCCTGCTGCTGCTTGGTGGCTCGAGCGATGGGCCGGATCCCGGGGACTCGAGCGGCGCTCCTCGCCCGTGAGTGAAAAGGGGGGTTGTTGGGTGTGAGAATGGTTTATTGTCCGTGACGCCACCCACGGTTGTGGTGATTTGTTGACACCACCGCTGCTCTGTATGGGGATCCCGGGAGTGATGGTATGGAGCAGCTGGATGTTAGTCCTCCCCTCCGTGGGTAGGGGGTTGGTTGTCCCGGGGCCCAGTGATGAGGTGGGTGATGCAGGGCTTGGTGGGGTGCAGGGACGCGGGGGCAGCTCCGTGCCTTGCGGCACTGTGGTACTCACTCAGCCTGAGACGATGACACGGTTCTCGGTAAAACACACGGCTGGAAAGACGGTTCCCACGGACGGCTGCACTTGCTTTCCCCGGTAGGTGACGGTCCCTTTTTCCTGCACCTAAGATGATAATGGTTGCGATGGGTTCCCACCGGTAACCCGCTCCCCGGGTTGGATATGGGCCGGAGGAGCCCTACTTTGCCCGCAGGCGCTGGCCCTGAGAAACTGGTGCCCTGGCGGTGGCGGTGTCTCTCTGTTACGGTTGGACTGTTGCCTTCAATCGGGACTTGGTTGTTGGGAGACAGACATCCCCTTCACTGACGGATTTGGCAAATTATGGCGACTCCTAGCCTTGCCGGGATCCGAAAGGCCCCTGCCACTGGTGCTGACTGCTCTTCGTATACCGCTCCGGTACCGCCGGGCCACCACCCGTCCGCGATCCTTCCAGCAACCTCCAAGCAGTCACCCCTGCGGACTGTCACCGCCGTCTGCTGACCTTGCTGTCTCAGTCCGGGGCACACACCCGGACTAACTTCAGGCTTGCTTAACTGTTCCTTTTCTGTCCTCCTTTGCCACTTCCTTCTACTTCACTGTTTATTCCTTCACTTTCCTAACTACTCCTCCTCAGACTCTAGTCTGGCTTCAACTGCCTGGTTTTCCCGCCTCCAGAGCTGTGAACTCCTCAGTGGGTGGAGCCAACCGCCTGGCCCACCCCCTGGTGTGGACACCAGTTCCTGGAGGAAGGCAACAAGGATTTTTGGTTAGCTTTGGTGTTCCTAACTGGGGTGTAGGGTGTGGTGGTGTTATGACCTGTGACCCCTGGCTTGCCCAGGGCGTCACACATACATGGAGAGCACGGGGAAAACAGAGCACGGGGCAAACATACAGAGCACGGGGCAAACATGCAGAGCACGGGGCATACAGAGCACGGGGAAAACAGAGCACGGGGCAAACAGAGCACGGGGCACACAGAGCATGGAGAGCATGGGGCGCATGGAGAGCATGGAGAGCATGGGGCAAACATACAGAGCATGGGGCATACAGAGCATGGGGCAAACATGGAGAGCACGGGGCAAACATACAGAGCATGGGGCATACAGAGCATGGGGCAAACATGGAGACGACGTGGCAAACATACAGAGCACGGGGCAAACATACAGAGCACGGGGAAAACATACAGAGCACGGGGCATACAGAGCACGGGGCAAACATGGAGAGCACGGGGCAAACATGGAAAGCACGGGGCATACAAACAGAGCACGGGGCAAAGAAACAAATCACGGGGCAAACAAACAGAGCACGAGGCAAAGAAACAGAGCACGGGGCAAATAAACAGAGCACGGGGCAAAGAAACAGAGCACGGGGCAAAGAAACAGGGCACGGGGCATACAAACAGAGCACGGGGCATACAAACAGAGCACGAGGCATACAAACAGAGCACGGAGCATACAAACAGAGCACGAGGCAAACAAACAGAGCACGAGGCATACAAACAGAGCACGAGGCATACAAACAGAGCACAGGGCATACAAACAGAGCACGGGGCAAACAGACAGAGCACGGGGCAAACAGAGCACGGGGCATACAAACAGAGCACGGGGCATACAAACAGAGCGCGGGGCATACAAACAGAGCGCGGGGCATACAAACAGAGCGCAGGGCATACAAACAGAGCATGGGGCATACAAACAGAGCACGGGGCATACAAACAGAGCACGAGGCAAACAAACAGAGCACGAGGCATACAGAGCACGGGGCAAACATGGCTGCAAGGATGGAGGAAATGTGCAAAGATGGAGAGAAACGTGCAAAGATGGAGAGAAACGTGCAAAGATGGAGTGAAACCTGCACAGATGGATGGAAACATGGCTGCAAGGATGGGGGAAACATGGATGCAAAGATGGGGGAAACATGCAAAGATGGGGGAAACATGCAAGGATGGAGGGAAACATGACTGCAAGGATGGGGGGAAACATGACTGCAAGGATTGGGGGAAACATGACTGCAAGGATGAGGGAAACATGACTGCAAGGATGGGGGAAACATGACTGCAAGGATGGGGGGAAACATGCCAGGATGGGGTACATTTAGCAGGATGGGGGATACATTTACCAGGATGGGGGATACATTTACCAGGATGGGGGGAAACATGAAAGGATGGGGGGAAACATGCAGGGATAGGGGTACATGGACATGCCAGGATGAGGAAAAATGCCAGGATGGGGAACATTTAGCAGGAAGAGTGACATTTATCAGGATGGGGTACGTTTACCAGGGGACATTTACCAGGATAGGGAACATGCCAGGATGGGATACATTTACAATTGTGGGGTACATTTACCAGGATGGGGTACATTTACCAGAATGGAGGACATTTACCAGGAATGGGGTACATTTACCAGGATGGGGCCATGATGGGGACAAATATACCAGAATGTAGGAAATATATACTGTATCAGGATGGGGACATGTTTTCCAGGAAGGGGAATAGAACTACACAATGAAGGGGGAGGAGAGCAACTCATACGTCTTTATGGGATTTCAGGATGTTCAGACTTTGAAATGTAGATATGGATTACAGGGTGAAATCTGACTGCATTCCATGCTAAAATCTCCGTCTAATATGCTGCAATTTTTTCCAGAAAGATCAATTCAACTCCTGTCTGCAAAAGGGCAGGGGCTCAGCTTCAGGCCTGCAACACACATCCGTGTCTCCGGGACGTGTTTGGTACGTTTTTGCACGTACCGGAGACACGATGACCAATGTTGCCCTATGGTACATGGCACACACACGTAAAATCACACGGAATGTGTGTCCGTGTAGTTAGTACGTGTGTGCGTTTTCCCACACGGCCGACATGTCCGTTTTTGGCGGTCAGCACGCAGGCACGGACCCGCTAAAGTCAATGGATCCGTGCCTGCACGGACGGCACACGTAGCATGTCCGTGTTCAGCACGTACCGTCCGTGTGCATTTTTAAACGAACGATGTCGGGTTTCTTTTTTTTGTTAAATGTCAGTCTACTTACCTTTTTTTCTGCTGTTCTCAGTCATCATCTCTTTTTTCGCTCGGTCTGTATCTTCCCCTGTCTCATACTCACTGATCCCCGATCATCAGCGCGGCGAAGAACAGCTGTTCTAAAGATACGCGGCTTCAATTAATTTGAAAATGCCGGCTGCTCATTAATCAATCTCGTATTCCCTGCTTCCCCCGCCCACAGGCACCTATGATTGGTTGCAGTTAGACACGCCCACATGCTGAGTGACAGCTGTGTCACTGCAACCAATCACAGCCGCCGGTGGGCGGGTCTATACTGTGCAGTAAAATAAATAATTAATTAATTAAAAAAAACGGCGTGCGATCCCACCCAATTTTGATACCAGCCAGGGTAAATCCATACGGCTGAAGGCTGGTATTTTCAGGATGGGGAGCTCCACGTTATGGTGAGCCCGTAGCCTAAAAATATCCGCCAGCAGCCGCCCAGAATTGCCGCATCCATTAGATGCGATAGTTCTGGAACTCTACCCGGCTCTTCCCGATTTGCCCTGGTGCGTTGGCAATCGCGGGAATAACGAGTTAATGGCAGCAACCCATAGCTGCAACTAAGTCCTAGAATAATCATTAATAATCGAATCCGCAATTCTGGAGTCATATATGCAACTATCTTGTGACCGCTCAAGCACGTCCTTAAAATACAGACTAATGAACACAAGAGAAGAAAGGACTCGGCGTGCAAAGAAATAGTATCATCATATCCAGTCAAAATCACAACCTCCGATAATGCATATAAAAGTCAATTTTATTATAAGATCAGATAAAAAAAAACACAGGTTGGATTATCATCCTATATAAATACAACTCAGTACTAAAGTAGAGATCATAGAGTAAACGAGGACAGGGAAAAGCAGCACATTAACCCAAATATGGAAGGAAAGTAATGGGCTGATTATCACCTCACCCATGGAATTCGAGAGTAACTCACAGAGAAATAAGAGCAGTCTCCCATGGGGAGGACAGGGTAAGTTAGGTTAGTCAGATAGATAAAAGATTAAATAAATCACATCCATGTAGCTGAAAACTCCATATGCCATATCAAACGTTCAGGGCTTTAACAGCCCCACAGAAAGACAGAGGGGTGTCAGACGGAGCATGTCAGAAAACATGTCACAAACCTAATCACACTTACCCATGTGTCAAATCGCACCAGCCAGATCGCAGAGTCGTGTGCCCCTACGCGTCTCGCCTAGAGCTTCATAAGGGGGAGGTATAGAAGGAAAGGTGCCAGGCACTTCCTTCCTATACACGACTTTTTTTTATCTGATCTTATAATAAAATTGACTTTTATATGCATTATCTGAGTTTGTGATTTTGACTGGATATGATGATACTATTTCTTTGCACACCGAGTCCTTTCTTCTCTTGTGTTAATTAGCCTAGATTAATCATTGCAGGCGTCTATGAGACACCCCCAATGATTAACCTGTAATTTAAAGTTAATAAACACACACAACGAAAAATCCTTTATTTGCAATAAAAAACAATAACAAATACCCTCGTTCACCAAGCCCCAAAAACCCATCCATGTCCGGCGTAATCCACGGAGGTCCCGCGTCGCTTCCAGCTCTGCTACATGAAGGTGACAGGAGCTGCAGAAGAACACTGCCACTCCTGACAGTGTCGCGGGCGGAGGAGGGGACGCCGCGCTCTCCCACTGCTCGGGTCCGGCTGCCGTGGCCTGCTGCTGCTCGGTGGCTCGAGCGATGGGCCGGATCCCGGGGACTCTAGCGGCGCTCCTCGCCCGTGAGTGAAAGGGGGTTTGGGTGTGGGGATTGTTTATTGTCCGTGACGCCACCCACGGTTGTGGTGATTGAGTGTACACCACCGTTGCTCTGGCTGGGGATCCCGGGAGTGATGGTATGGAGCAGCCAGTTGTTGTGTTGCCCCTCCGTGGGTAGGGGATTGGTGGTCCCGGGGCCCAGTGATGGGGGATGGGATGGTGGACAGGCGGGCTAGGGAGCCTGTGGAGGTGCAGGGGCGCAGGGGCAGCGCTGTGCCACACGGCACGGAGGTACTCAATCAGCCAGTAAAAACGACACAGTTCTCGGTAAACAAATGGCTGGTTGGACGGGTCCCTCAGACGGTTACGTTGCCGATGTCCCCTGCAGTTGACGGTGACGGTCTCTTCCCTGCACCTATGTGTTGTTGTTTGGTAGCGATGGGTTCCCACCGGTAACCCGCTCCCCAGCTTGGATATGAACCGGAGGAGCTCCACTCTTGCCCGCAGGCGCTGGCCCTGGGAAACTGGTGCCTTGGCGGTGGCGATGTTTCCCCTTAACGGTTGGACTGTTGCCTTCAAACGGGACTTGGTTGTTGGGAGACAATCGTCCTCTTCACTGACGGATTTGGCAAATTATGGCGACTCCTAGCCTTGCCGGGATGCGAAAGGCCCCTGCCCTGGTGCTGACTAATCTTCGTATACCGCTCCGGTACCGCCGGGTCACCACCCGTCCACGGTCCTTTCGGCAACCTCCAATCAGTCTCGCCTGCAGACAGTCACCGCCGTCTGCCAACCTTGCTGTCTCAGTCCGGGGCACACACCCGGACCAACTTCAGGCTTCTTGCTGTCACTACTCCTCCTTTCCTCCTTTACCACTTCACCAGCTTCACTTCACTTCCTTTCACTTTCAACTCTCAACTCTATCTCATCTTCACTCCTCACTCTAGCTCTTCCCTGAGCTAACTGCCTGGTTTTCCCGCCTCCAGGGCTGTGAACTCCTCGGTGGGTGGAGGCAACCGCCTGGCCCACCCCCTGGTGTGGACACCAGCCCCTGGAGGAAGGCAACAAGGATTTTAGTTTTGACTTAGTGTGTACCTGCAGGGAATGTGGGGTGTGTGTTGTGTTGGGACCTGTGACCCCTGGCTTGCCCAGGGCGTCACATTCCCCCTTAGCAAAACGCAGACCGTCCTCGGGCTGCCCGTCCAACACCGGTTTTATTTTCCTTTTTGTTTTTCTGGAAAATATGTAAAAAGAGGTAAACATAATACAACTTATGACATCATCCCACATCGGGAGGTTCGGTACTTAAATGTTGCAAACATTTTAACGGTTGCGGCTCCGCTCTCTCCCACCCAAGTAACCTGGCCCTGATGCTGCCCCTAAAACCCAGGCAGCACCCCTTGACCCCAGTCCAGCACAAGTTACCCGAGCGGGATCTGTCCTTCCCCTCTAGAGGGTAGCCACCGGTTCCTGTGGTGGCTGGGCCCCAGCCGGCTCTACTGTGGGCCCTCCCTCCAACCTGCCTCTCCGGAGGCGGTAACGGTAGCGGCAACAAACAGATTTTTATTTACATCCCACTAACGTTTGTGGTTGCCCTGCAAGTTCACGGGCTTGTCCATAAGGAGTCCCTTATGCAACTTTTTAAACGGTCCCCACGGGGACAACGGTGCCGGCAACGGCCGGTTTTCTCAATCACGGTTAATCAGATGACCGTTCGGTTTCATTTCTTATCATCATTTTCAAAAACTTGCAAACAAACACAGTGGTGGTCCCAACGGGGACGGTGCAATGGTGCTCCGCTGCCTTTTGCGGCTCAACAGTCCATTCTCACTCGTGGGACTCTAGTGCCACCTTCACATGGTGCACCGCTCTGGACCCCGATGGTAGCTCGCTGCGGGTGATCTTCTTCCATATTCATGCGGGCATGCACATCCGCTCTACACCCCTCTCGGGCATCGATCTCCCTGCGCAGCTGCTGTTGCCGCCGCTCCCAGCCGGGAGCACTTTATGTTTGCTCCGGTTCAGCGTGTGCGAGGAACGGGCCCAGCCAGAGTCCCTCCGTGTCGGCTACGACCGGCACCTTCAGTAATGAGGGACCCCGCTGTGACATGGCCTGCTCTGCCTCCTGGCAGCTGCATCCCCGCCGTGCCTCCGGTGCATCTTTGCTGACGGCCTCAGCCTTCGGCTTCTTCCATTGAAGGGGATCAGGGTGGTCACAAGCTTCTGCTACAGGTCGGTCCGCCGGGGCGGATTGGCAGGGTACTGCTACCGGTGGTGGTGGTAGCGGGCCTAGTGGCGGGGCAGCAGCAGCCAACACGGGTAGCGGGGGAGGTAGCAGGGCGAGCGGGTATGGACCGGGTCCCTCAGCCGCGATGACCGACCCACTAGGGGTACAGGGGCGTGGGGATCTAGGGTGAGCAGTTTGGCAAGGGTGGCATACCGGGGAAGCCTGACTTCTTCCTCCCCACAATTCAGCACCCTTACGGGCACTCTCCCCTTCTTTACATCTACCACCCCTCGGGCGGCCATTACGGTGGGCCAGTGTTCAGAGGGAATGGGCTCTATCATGGCAGGGTAGTCACGCCCCTGAGGCCCTACTGCCACTCTACACCAAATCATCATTTCACTCCTAGGGGGTACAATCAATGGAGCAGCATCCATCACTCTCACTCCACCAATCTCTCCTCTTGTCGAGTTCACATGTTGGCGGTACATCAGGGCTCGGATCTCACGCTGCACAGCTCTCTGCCGGCTTCCCGCCGCCGTGGCGGCCAACTGCTGCAGTAGGGCCAACACATCACCCATGCAGTGCTCCATCACATTGGTTCCTAGCACTATCTTCGGGTTATGGTCACTGGGTTCGTTCATAATCACAATCATACCCTGGTGTTGCAGTTCAGCTCGCCCCACAGTCATAGCCACTTGTTTATACCCCACTTGGGTCAATGGGAGTCCATCAGCGGCAATCAGTGTTATACTAGTATCTGGGGGTGCCAGCTCGTCTGTCCCCCAATACCGCTGGTATAAGGTGTATGGTATGGTGGTTACCTGTGATCCAGTGTCCAAGAGAGCCATCACCGGGATGCTGTCCACAGCCACGGGAATGATGGGACGGACACCGATATACCTGTCCCGCCAGTCTGGAGGGCCACGGGGTTCTACTCCTGAGGATTGGCCCGTGGCCCCAGGGGTTGCTCGTTTAACGGGCACTGTCGGAAGTAATGACCAGGCTTGTTGAACTTGTAGCAGGTGGAAGGCCTGTTCCGTGAGTTGTTAGCACTTCTCCGCTGCATCCAGGGAACATCCTCAGGGCTGTCGGCGAGCTGTATCCTGGGTGGAGGCTGAGATCTGGTCAAAGGTTGGAGTGCAGCAAGAATCTTGGCAAGGTCTCCGTCCATGCGGCGGACCTGGGCTGCCAGCTCTTCCATTGTGCTGCTGGGAGCTGTAGGCATTGGAGAGGCTGGTGGAGCAGGGGCCACCACGACGGGGGCTGTCTCAATTGGCCACGGGGCTGGCTCCGAGATTTCTGAAGCTGGGGGTTGCAGCGCCTTAATGGCCCGTTCCTTTAACACAGCAAAGTCCACATCCGGTTGTTCCAGGGCCCACAGTCGGAGCTGTTTGCGATCCTCAGAGGACCTCATCCCCTGCACAAATTGCTCTACCAGCATCTTGTTGCTGTCCGCCTCATTGATGGTATCTACCCGCTTTAGGGTGCGAAGAGCGGTTTGCAGGCGCAAAGCGTAGTCCCGAATGCTATCCACAGGCCGTTGCCGGCACTAGTAAAACTGCATCCTCAGCTCAGCTTCGGTACGGGTCTCAAAGGCAGTCTGTAGCTTCTCAAATATGGTGGCTACAGAGAGCCGGTCCCCCTCGGCCCAGGTCTCCGCTTCCTGCTCAGCCGCGCCGGTTAGCTGGCCCAGCACTACCGCTGCACGTTGCTTATCAGTTAGGGGGTACAATTCCAAAAGCGGATTAAGCTTTTTCCGGAAGACCTGTAAAGCATCAGGTTTCCCGTCATACTGCGGTAGCCAGGTAGCTCCGGGCGCATAGGGCAAGGAGAACGGCATCACCTGAGCGAGAGCGGGGGCCGCGGCACCTCCCGCCAGCGCGGCCGGGACCTGGGCAGGCCCATTCCCATCCACGGGTGCCACCGCGGCTGGGACCACCGCTCCTCCAGCGGCTCCGTCGGGCGCAGACATCTTGTTTCCGTCCCCCTTAGCTTCTTTCCGGCCCCTCCTCTATCAGGGCGGGGTTTTGGCCTTCGCGCCTCTGCTACTCGAGAAGACGCTCGAGCGGGAACTCTTCGCGCCAAAGATGGCGGCTTCTGAAATTTTCTGGCCGGACACCTCCGGCGGTAACAAGGTGCACCTCTACCAGACGGCAGAGCAGTAAGATCCTGTTCGTGACGCCAAGTTGTCGCGGGCGGAGGAGGGGACGCCGCGCTCTCCCACTGCTCGGGTCCGGCTGCCGTGGCTGCCGCGGCCTGCTGCTGCTCGGTGGCTCGAGCGATGGGCCGGATCCCGGGGACTCTAGCGGCGCTCCTCGCCCGTGAGTGAAAGGGGGTTTGGGTGTGGGGATTGTTTATTGTCCGTGACGCCACCCACGGTTGTGGTGATTGAGTGGACACCACCGCTGCTCTGGCTGGGGATCCCGGGAGTGATGGTATGGAGCAGCCAGTTGTGTTGCCCCTCCGTGGGTAGGGGATTGGTGGTCCCGGGGCCCAGTGATGGGGGATGGGATGGTGGACAGGCGGGCTAGGGGGCCTGTGGAGGTGCAGGGGCGCAGGGGCAGCGCTGTGCCGCACGGCACGGAGGTACTCACTCAGCCAGTAAACACGACACAGTTCTTGGTAAACAAACGGCTGGTTGGACGGGTCCCTCAGACGGTTACGTTGCCGATATCCCCTGCAGTTGACGGTGACTGTCTCTTCCCTGCACCTATGTGTTGTTGTTTGGTAGCGATGGGTTCCCACCGGTAACCCGCTCCCCAGCTTGGATATGAACCGGAGGAGCTCCACTCTTGCCCGCAGGCGCTGGCCCTGGGAAACTGGTGCCTTGGCGGTGGCGATGTCTCCCCTTAACGGTTGGACTGTTGCCTTTAAACGGGACTTGGTTGTTGGGAGACAGTCGTCCCCTTCACTGACGGATTTGGCAAATTATGGCGACTCCTAGCCTTGCCGGGATCCGAAAGGCCCCTGCCCTAGTGCTGACTAATCTTCGTATACCGCTCCGGTACCGCCGGGTCACCACCCGTCCACGGTCCTTTCGGCAACCTCCAATCAGTCTCGCCTGCAGACGGTCACCGCCGTCTGCCAACCTTGCTGTCTAAGTCCGGAGCACACACCCGGACCAACTTCAGGCTTCTTGCTGTCACTACTCCTCCTTTCCTCCTTTACCACTTCACCAGCTTCACTTCACTTCCTTTCACTTTCAACTCTCAACTCTATCTCATCTTCACTCCTCACTCTAGCTCTTCCCTGAGCTAACTGCCTGGTTTTCCCGCCTCCAGGGCTGTGAACTCCTCGGTGGGTGGAGACAACGGCCTGGCCCACCCCCTGGTGTGGACACCAGCCCCTGGAGGAAGGCAACAAGGATTTTAGTTTTGACTTAGTGTGTACCTGCAGGGAATGTGGGGTGCGTGTTGTGTTGTGACCTGTGACCCCTGGCTTGCCCAGGGCGTCACAACAGCTCCACGCAGCAACTGAGGTGAGCCGCTCGATCAGCTGTGCTGTCACTGAGGTTGCTCGCGGCCACCGCTGGATCCTCCACCTGTGACAGCAAGTCGCCCGAGTGACAGCGATGAAGTCACAGGTGAGTTGCGGTCTCGGGGGGAGGATCCAGCTAGCCGCAGGTAACCTGAGTGACAGCAGCGCTAATCGCGCTGCTCACTTCAGTGACTCAGGGGATTAGCAGTCACCGGTGAGTCCTTCACGGGTGACCGCTAATCAGTATGCGACACCCAGACAGAGCCGCGGTATGACAATGAAGTCGGGTGAGTTCACCCGAGTTCATTCTCATCGCGCAACTCTGTCTGCTGTCAGCGGGTATGTAGCAACGACATTTAGCACCACACACGGATCATTTCACATGGACATTACACGTACGCATAAACAGCCATTCCACACGCACACACAGCAAGCATACGCCATCACACGGATGTCATATGTACCGGAGAAACACCAATAAAAAACGGAACACGGACCCGAAAAACGGAACGTGTCACATGTACGTTTTTTATGCGGAAGTGTGTTTTAGGCCTCAATGTGTGGTAAGCATGCATGAGCGTGATGCCCCCTGCTGAAAAGAGAAGACTGCAAAGGTAAGGTTAAAAACAACTATTTACATAATAGGATTGGTTGGCACTTCGGAAAAAAAAATGGGTTTAGGCAGGGCCGGCTCCAGGTTTTTGTGGGCCCTGGGCGGAAGAGTCCCGGTGGGCCCCATCCACACGCAGACACACACATACGTACACATACATATACATATTTAAAGACAAACTCACAAAAATACGTATAGAACTGACATATCTATACAGTCATATACACTGACATACATAGATACACATCATACATGCATACAGACAAACACAACACAACTCTGCTAGATACATACATACAGACACACACAGCTCTGCTGGATACATACACACATAGCTCTGCTACATACACACATAGCTCTGCTACATACATACACAGCTCTGCTGGATACATACACACATAGCTCTGCTACATACACACATAGCTCTGCTACATACATACACAGCTCTGCTGGATACATACACACATAGCTCTGCTACATACATACACACATAGCTCTGCTACATACATACACACATAGCTCTGCTACATACATACACACATAGCTCTGCTACATACATACACACATAGCTCTGCTACATACATACACACATAGCTCTGCTACATACATAGCTCTGCTACATACATAGCTCTGCTACATACATACATATAGCTCTGCTACATACATACATGAATCTGCTACATACATACACACATAGCTCTGCTACATACATACACACATAGCTCTGCTACATACATACACACATAGCTCTGCTACATACATACACACATAGCTCTGCTACATACATACACACATAGCTCTGCTACATACATACACACATAGCTCTGCTACATACATACACACATAGCTCTGCTACATACATAGCTCTGCTACATACATACATGAATCTGCTACATACATACACACATAGCTCTGCTACATACATACATGAATCTGCTACATACATACACACATAGCTCTGCTACATACATACATGAATCTGCTACATACATACACACATAGCTCTGCTACATACATACACATATAGCTCTGCTACATACATACACACATAGCTCTGCTACATACATACACACATAGCTCTGCTACATACATACAGACACACACGTAGCTCTGTGGGGCCCACACACACAGCTCCAGGGGCCAGCACATACAGCACCGGGGGGCAGGGCATACACCTAAGGGGGGAGAAGCCCATACAGCTCCCCAGGGCCCATAAATCGGGGGCGGGGAGGGCACATACCTCTCAGGTCACGGTGGAGAGGGGGCCCACACAGCGCCGGAGAGGGGGCCCACACAGCGCCGGAGAGGGGGCCCACACAGCGCCGGAGAGGGGGCCCACACAGCGCCGGAGAGAAGAGCTGTGCTGGGGGTCGCTGGCTGGCACTGCAACTCCTTCATCTGTGGGACTGAGCAGGCCGGTCGGTAGCTCCGCCCACAGATGAAGTTCAAACCAGGAAGTCTGCGTGCCTTAAAGGGACGGCGCTGCAGATTCCTGCCGAGGACTGCGGAACTCGGCCCGGGGGCACCAGAACTGACGAGGCCGAGTGGGCCCCCCCGGCTCTCCAGGGCCCCGGCATTTGCCCAGGTATGCCGCGTGCTGACGCCGGCCCTGGGTTTAGGGCTACAGTTTGGGCACTCGGCCTGTGAAAGGTTCGCCATGACTGTCCTAGGCAAACCTGCCTGGCCCCATCCTCCCAGAAACTAGCATCATTCAGGGACGTAGGCCTTGGGTTTAAGTGGAAAATAGATGAGACCATGTACAGGCCTGCGGTAACCATCAGAATTTGTTGTAACTGCTCAAAGCTAATTGCGAGTGGATATTCCTTTTCATTGTCTGCCATCAAAAATTGACAACTACGCATTACAGGCAAACATCAATTGGATCCACACTTTACAAATTAGCAGAACTTCTCTGTTTCCTGGATGTTTATGAAGAAGGAGTTAAACATCAAAGTCATTACAACTGACATTGGTGGATAGGGAAATACAGTTGAAAACAGAAGTTTACATACACTATCTAAAAAGAAACATCTGCAGGTTTTTCTCACTATCCGACATGAAATCAGAATAAACCTTTCCCATTTTAGGTCAATTAGGAACTAAAATTATTTATATTTGTCAAATGCCAGAATAACGAGAGAGAGAGAGAGAAAAAGTTTTAAGACATTTTTATTACTTTCTGCAAAGTTTGCATACACTTAAGGGTGCTTTACATGCTGCGACATTGCTAGCGACTGCTAGCGATGTCGTGCGCGATAGCACCCGCTCCCGTCGTTCGTGTGATATTTGGTGATCGCTGCCGTAGCGAACATTATTGCTACGGCAGCATCCCACGCACATACCTTTTCAGCGTCACTGCGGCGTCACTAAGCGGCTGCCCAATAGCAGAGGAGGGGCGGAGATGAGCCGCTGGAACATGCAGCCCACATGCTTTGTGCCGCCCCCGTGCCAGCAGCCGTGCTGCTCGGATCCGGATCTGCGGTATGGCTCGAGGGACTCTACTGGACCCAGGGGTCGCGCGGACACTACGAAAAAAAAGGGGACGTATTTGTATGGGTGTTGTTGGAAACTGTCTGTGACGCCACACATGGTGTGTGGTGAGGTGTAGCACCACCGCTGCTGTTAAGGGACTCCCAGGGGCGATGGGCTGGCAGCTGGATGTTAACCCCACCGTGGGTAGGGATGGATGCCCCGGGGCCCAATGTCTCTGTGCTGGGAATGGTGACGGCAAGGGCTGGCGCACCCGGTCAGACCGGGGATGTTACTCACGGTTGAATAAATCACACAAGTCCTTTGGTAAACCAAGGTGATGGTGGCCGTCTGCCGCGGCCGGGGGTGTATTTCTGGTCCCACAGCCGAGCCGGTGGTCAATGTCCCTTTCCTCTGCACTTTGTGTTTTCTGTGATGGACTTCCCAGTGTGTAACGCGGGAGTCCACTCCCGGTCCTTTGGTTGGGAGCCGTGCCCATTTGACCCGTGGGATCTATCGGGCCCTGGCGGATGCCCTATCCCTCTCGGTGAGTGGTTGTCTACTTTTCAGGACTTAGGTTGGGACAGGACCTAAAATCCTGCCCTCAATTGGTTCATTAGCTAGGCCGTTGGTGCCGGTCCTGGCTTTAGGGTCCAAGTTCCCCCTTTGTGCACGGTTTCCGGGTCGGTTCTCCGGTGTCGGTACCGGCGGGCTACAACCCTGCACCGGTCCACCTCGGATCTCCGGCAGCCGTCTTCCCGTCTCCTGCTGACACTGACCACTGTCTCCCACCTAGCCAGTACGCCAGGGCTCCAACCCCGATGCCTGTCAACTAGCACCTCCAAACTCCAAACATAACACTCAACCGACTGCTTTCCCACCCCCGAGTTCTCCAGATGCCTAGGTGGGCATTTTCCTTCTGCCTGGTCCCGCCCAATGGTGTGTCTGTCCTTCCCTGAGGGGGGTGACTAGGATTTTGTCGGCTGGTTTAACCCTGTGTGGGAGAGGTGTTTTGCGAGGGCCTTTCTGTGTGACTACCTGGTTTTGCCAGGGCGTCACCACTTCCTTCCTCATTGCGGGTGGTCGCAAGTACGAGGTTGTTCCTTGTTCCTGCGGTGTCACAAATAGCGATTTGTGCTGCCGCAGGAACGACAAACAACCTCGCTACTGACCAGACAACGATTTCTGTTTTTTGAACGACGTCTCACAGACCAATGATTTTTGCCTCTTTTGCGATCGTTTAAGGTCGCTCATAGGTGTTACATGCAACGACGTCGCTAACTACGCCGGATGTGCGTCACAAACACCATGACCCCGACGATATATCGTTAGCGATGTCGCAGCGTGTAAATGGCCCTTAAGAGTACTATGCCTTTAAACAATATGGGACAGCCCATATGACGATGTAATGTCTTTGCAAGCTTCTGATAGGTTTACAGGAAACATCTGAGTTAATTAGGGACACACATCTGTACAGTATGTATTTTAATGCACACCTGAAACACACTGCTTCTTTGTGTAGCATCATGGGAAAGTAAAAAAAATCAGCCAAGATCTCAGGAAGAGAATTGTGGACTTGCACAAGTCTGGTTCATCCTTGGGTGCAATTTCCAGATACCTTTGAGCTATAAGAGGCACAAAGCTATAGTTAAAACCAAAGGTTTACATTCACTATCTAAAAAGACATATCTGCATGTTTTTCTCACTATCTGACATTATATCAGAATAAACCTTTCCTGTTTTAGGTCAATTAGGAACCAAAATTATTTGCAAAAAGCCAGAATAATGAGAGAGAGAGAGAGAGATGTTTTAAGGCATTTTTATTACTTTCTGCAAAGTCAAAAGTTTACATACATTTCATTAGTATTTGGTACCACTAACCTTAAACTGTATGAGTTGGGTGAAACATTTTGGATCTCCTTCCACAAGCTTCTCACAATAGTTTGTAGGAATTTGGGCCCATTCCTCCTGACAGTACTGGTGTAACTGAGCCACGTTTGTAGGTCGCCTTGCTTGCACCAGCTTTTTGAGCTTTGCCCATAAATTTTCAATAGGATTGAGATCAGGACTTTGTGATGGCCAAAACATTGACTTTGTTATCCTTAAAGGCCCCTTTACACACTGAGACTTTCTAGCGATCCTACCAGTGATCCCGACCTGACCAGGGATTGCTGGAAAGTCTCTAAACAGTCGCTGGTGAGCTGTGAAACAGGCAGATCTGGCCTCTTTGTAACCAGTTTGGCAGTGTGCTTTAGGTCATTGTCCCTTTGGAAGACTCATTTCTGACCAAGCTTTAAGTTCTTGGCTGATGTCTTGAGATGTTGCTTCAGTATTGCTACATAATATTCTTTCCTCATGATGCCAGCTATTTTGTGAAGTGCACCAGATCTTCCTGCAGCAAAACAACTCCACAACATGATGCTGCCACCCCCATGTTCCACAGTTGAGATGATGTTTTTAGGCTTTAAAACGTCTCCCTTTTTCCTCCAAATGTCATGATTGTCATTATGGCCAAACAGCTCAATTTTAGTTTTGTCAGACCAAATTAAGATCTATGTTCCTGTGTGCATTTGCAAACATTAATCTGTTTTTTTCTGTTTCTTTTGGAGTAATGGTTTCTTCCAGACTGAGTGGCCTTTCAGACCATGTTGATACAATACTCATTTCATTGTGGATAATGACACAATTTTACCAGCTTCCGCCAGCATTTTCACAAGGTCTTTTGCTTTTTCTTGGGTTGATATGCACATGTCTGACCAGAGTACATTCATGTCTGGTACACAAAACCCATCTCCTTCCTGAGTGGTATGATGGATGGATATTCCCATCTTGTTTGTATTTGCATATAATTGATTGTACCTATGTATGAGGCACCTTGAGGTATCTGGAACTTGCACCCAAGAATAAATCAAACTTGTGCAAGACCACAATTCTCTTCCTAAGATCTTGGCTAATTTCTTTTGACTTTCCCCTGATGCTACACAATGAAGCAGTGTGTTTCAGGTGTGCATTAATATACATCCACAGGTGTGTCTCTAATTAACGCAGAAGTTGCCAATAAACCTATCAGATACTTCCAAAAGACATTACATCATCATATGGGCTGTCCCATATTGTTTAAAGGCATAGTACACTTAGTGTATGTAAACTTTTGACTGTGCAGAAAGTAATAAAAATGTCTTAAAACATTATCTCTCTACATCTCATTATTCTGGCTTTTGACAAATATACCGTATTTTTCGGACCATAAGATGCACTTTGTTTCCCCCAAATGTTGTGGGAAAGTGGGGGGGGGGTGTCTTATGGTCTGAATATAGGGCTGCGGCCGGGAATGAGGGTGCTGCGGCGGAGCGGGTCATCGGCGGCACGAGCAGGCTGCAGCAGCGCTTGCCGTGACCACGTGGGCCCGCTCATTACATATGCACGCCCATCATCCCGCCCATGTCTAAGCACTGAATCAGGCACTGACAGGTGGGCGGGGGGTGCATGCATATTAAACAGCCGACCGTGATCACCCCTAGCAACTACAGCATGGAGTGATCATGTGCGGCTGTATTCACTGCCCCCCGTGCATCATCATCAGCACGGGGGGCAGTGATAAAGTACGGTATACTCACCGTTCCCCTGCAGCTTCGCTCGTCCTCCTGTCTGCCGGCAAGCTGATCTGTGTAGAGAGCGGTGAGCACAGCGATGACGTCATCGCTGTGCGCGCCGCTAGTCATGCAGGTCAGCTGACTGGCAGACAGGAGGACGAGAGATGCTGCAGGGAAGTGACCGGTGACGGCTCCACACAGATCAGCGGCGCTGCTGCCGCCACAGACAGGGGGAGGAGCAATGCTGCATGGAGCGAGGAAAGGTGAGTATAAACGATTATTTTTTTTGTGTGATACAGGATACATGCCATATAGCAGGATGGGGGTATATAGTAGGATGGGGCCATATAGCAGGATATATGGGGTATATAGCAGGGTGCATGGAGATATATAGTAGGATGGGGCCATATAGCAGGATAGATGGAGTATATAGCAGGATGGGGCCATATAGCAGGATGGATGGGGTATATAGCAGGATGGATGGGGGTATAGAGCAGGATTGATGGGGGTATGTAGCAGGATGGATGGGGGTATATAGCAGGATAAGGGCATATACCAGGATGGCAGTATATATCAGGATGGGGGCATATACCAGGGTGTCAGTATATAGCAGGATGGGGGTATATAGCAGGATGCCAGTATATAGCAGGATAAGGGCATATACCAGGATGGGGTACATATACAAGGCAGGAGGATCATTACCAGGATGGGGTACCTTAGCAGAGAATTTGGGGACACTACCCCCATAAAAGTGTAGGCAGCAGATCCTCGTCCCATAACAGTGTGTCATGACCACATTTTTTGCTTAAAATGTTATTTTCCTATTTTCCTCCTCTAAAACCAGGGTGCGTCCTATGGTGCGGTGCGTCTTATAGTCCGAAAAATACGGTAAATAATTTTGGTTCCTAATTGACCTAAAAAAGGAAAGGTTTATTCTGATTTCATGTCAGATAGTGAGAAAAACATGCAGATGTGTCTTTTTAGACAGTGTATGTAAACTTCTGGTTTCAACTGTAGCTCTGTGCCTCTTATAGCTCACTGGATCAATAGTGTTGTGCTGCTATAGAGTATTACAGGGTGGTAGTCATAGGCGAACAATTACACCGATTGCCCCGACACGCTACATGTAATACACAGTCCTGGCTGAGTGTGTGGACTTCTGTTGTGTGGGCTGTGAATCTGTCTAGGCAGCATACTGCCACTTACTGGGGCTAACCAGGACCCGATGACGAGTCGAACTCACAATAATTAGTTTGTTTCAAACAACAGCTCTTTACTCAATGGTTCATTCTCTGTAACAACTTCACACGTCAGATAGCGGGCACATATCTTACAGCACGTTAGAGTTCTACAAGGCATAATCAGACACAATTCTAGTACCCACTGGGTTCCTTCAGCTCTTACTGGTCTTGTGAGTTAGTCTCCAACAGGGATGAAAATCAGGGTCCTATCACCATGGTCAGAGTAGAGCCTTGCGCTCTTAGACGCTCGGGGAAAATCACTTGTGCCGACTTCAGTCACACACTTTTTGGGATAGCTCAACACGTTGACAGCTAAAGGGCCTGCCACTAGAGTCCTATTATCTGGGGCCGTACCATTTAAGGATCTCGTTTCAGTGATGTTCGCACTCCATGTTTCAGTCAACTCTCAAGGTTCACTCTATCTTGTCTCCAGTCTCCTTTCTTCTCATTGCCGTCACAATCTACCCACCGTATATGACCTTCTAAATCTACAAACTATTCACCCATTACTGAGCTCAACTGACTCTTTTAAAATGACCCATCTCTTACCCTCTCAAATAACTCCTCCCATTGTGAGCTAGCTACAACACTTAACAGTTGCATACCCAATGGTCTGGTAACCTTCTACACAAGTGCTATGACATAATTCACATTTCAACACTATATATCATATCCTTACATTATACAGTTAGGTCCAGAAATATTTGGACAGTGACACAATTTTTGCGAGTTGGGCTCTGCATGCCACCACATTGGATTTGAAATGAAACCTCTACAACAGAATTCAAGTGCAGATTGTAACGTTTAATTTGAAGGTTTGAACAAAAATATCTGATAGAAATTGTAGGAATTGTACACATTTCTTTACAAACACTCCACATTTTAGGAGGTCAAAAGTAATTGGACAAATAAACCAAACCCAAACAAAATATTTTTATTTTCAATATTTTGTTGCAAATCCTTTGGAGGCAATCACTGCCTTAAGTCTGGAACCCATGGACATCACCAAACGCTGGGTTTCCTCCTTCTTAATTCTTTGCCAGGCCTTTACAGCCGCAGCCTTCAGGTCTTGCTTGTTTGTGGGTCTTTCCGTCTTAAGTCTGGATTTGAGCAAGTGAAATGCATGCTCAATTGGGTTAAGATCTGGTGATTGACTTGGCCATTGCAGAATGTTCCACTTTTTTGCACTCATGAACCCGTGGGTAGCTTTGGCTGTATGCTTGGGGTCATTGTCCATCTGTACTATGAAGCGCCGACCGATCAACTTTGCGGCATTTGGCTGAATCTGGGCTGAAAGTATATCCCGGTACACTTCAGAATTCATCCGGCTACTCTTGTCTGCTGTTATGTCATCAATAAACACAAGTGACCCAGTGCCATTGAAAGCCATGCATGCCCATGCCATCACGTTGCCTCCACCATGTTTTACAGAGGATGTGGTGTGCCTTGGATCATGTGCCGTTCCCTTTCTTCTCCAAACTTTTTTCTTCCCATCATTCTGGTACAGGTTGATCTTGGTCTCATCTGTCCATAGAATACTTTTCCAGAACTGAGCTGGCTTCATGAGGTGTTTTTCAGCAAATTTAATTCTGGCCTGTCTATTTTTGGAATTGATGAATGGTTTGCATCTAGATGTGAACCCTTTGTATTTACTTTCATGTAGTCTTCTTTTTACTGTTGACTTAGAGACAGATACACCTACTTCACTGAGAGTGTTCTGGACTTCAGTTGATGTTGTGAACGGGTTCTTCTTCACCAAAGAAAGTATGCGGCGATCATCCACCACTGTTGTCATCCGTGGACGCCCAGGCCTTTTTCAGTTCCCAAGCTCACCAGTCAATTCCTTTTTTCTCAAAATGTACCCGACTGTTGATTTTGCTACTCCAAGCATGTCTGCTATCTCTCTGATGGATTTTTTCTTTTTTTTTCAGCCTCAGGATGTTCTGCTTCACCTCAATTGAGAGTTCCTTAGACCGCATGTTGTCTGGTCACAGCAACAGCTTCCAAATGCAAAACCACACACCTGTAATCAACCCCAGACCTTTTAACTACTTCATTGATTACAGGTTAACGAGGGAGACGCCTTCAGAGTTAATTGCAGCCCTTAGAGTCCCTTGTCCAATTACTTTTGGTCCCTTGAAAAAGAGGAGGCTATGCATTACAGAGCTATGATTCCTAAACCCTTTCTCCGATTTGGATGTGAAAACTCTCATATTGTAGCTGGGAGTGTGCACTTTCAGCCCATATTATATATATATAATTGTATTTCTGAACATGTTTTTGTAAACAGCTAAAATAACAAAACTTGTGTCACTGTCCAAATATTTCTGGACCTAACTGTATATTACATACGTTATCATCAAAGTTCACATAACATTATAAACAAAAGTAAATATTATTCACATTACTTTACACAACGCAATTGCTGTCTTCGGGAGAAAGAACACGACAGCAATAGTCCACACCTCTTACACTGCTGCCATGCTGGGATCACTAGGGCTGCACAAAGCACCAACCTGTGCCTACAAACAAAATAAAAACAGTGAGTTGTTGGTAACTAATACTATGCTTCTCTGAAAATAAGACTTACCCTGAAAAGAAAGCCTAGCATGATTTTACAAGATTTTTGGAGTATGCTTGAAATACAAGCCCTACCCCAAAAATAAGCCCTAATTAAAGTCAGGGCCGATATTAGGGGGGGTCAAACTGTGCAATTTCTCAAGGCCCTCATTTTCTTATGGAGCCCAGCAGTTGTATACCAAGATTAAGATTGTTTAACGGCCTTTGGTGAATTCAGCTGTGCTGCCCCAACGACAGCCGTCAGGCTGCTCGGATCCGGATCCGCAGTGGCTTGAGGGGTCTCCGGACCTGAGGCGGGGTCGCGCGGCCACTCGAATTAAAAGGGGGGATATTTACAAGGGGTGAACAACAAAGTTCGTGATGCCACCCACGGGTCGTGGTAATGTGGGATACCACCGCTGCTGCGTTTGGGGGAGCACCCGGGAGCGATAGGATGGCAGCTTGTGATGTTAACCCCTCCATGGGCAGGGGGAAGGTGTCCCAGGGCTCAGTAGTGGAAGTATGGGGACCCGTCGGGAGGAAAGGGACACAACGTACTCACACAGTCCAGAAATTCTGACACCGACAACGGGTAAACCAAAGTCCTGAATGCACTGCAGTTGTTGTTGGAGCACGCTGGGTCCGTGCCCTTTTGGCGTTGCTGGTTGGTCTGAAGCCTTGTCCCTTGGCACTGTGTTTACTCTTTGTGGATCCCTTTTGCCTGAAACTACTCAGGTCCCAGCTACTTCCCAGCCTAGGGTCCGCTTACCCCGTCGTCCCTTGGCCCCTGCCCGGTTGTAGCACAAGGCCGCCAAACTGCCCTCTGTGGCAGTATCGTGCCCCCTGTCACTACCCCCTGCGACCGGGGTTCCAGCTCCTTCCAGGCCAGGCCAACGTCTGGCACCTGGGACGGGTACAGGAGCCCAGCTCCGCAGTGTGACCTGTCACTGTCACTGCTACGCTCGAACACTTCTACTCAACTGACACTTCTGGCCCTCCTTCTACCCTCCCTCCATCTGGGCGGCCCTATTCCCCTCAGGCTGCCCAATGGGTGTCTGGTGGGTGTGGTGCAGAGTGTTCCTCAGGATTTGTGTATACCTGTTCTTTGCAACACCAAAGGGACAGGACCCGTAACCAAGGAGGAGCAGGTACTATGCAGAAGGGCAGATTGCACAGCACCCTTGTGACGACCTGATAGGCCAGGGCGTCACACAGTCATGGGACCAAAGGTCTCTTAATAACTCGTGTGAGGCTGGATTATCTGAATTGCATGACCTCACCAGCGCCATGCTCGTACCCGCCCATGATCTCGCGCCTGCGCATTTAGCTCACCGGCGCAAGCGATGGCAGCTATGTTTTCTGCTCTGCCTGTACGAGCTGACCTAACTGCACAGGCGCGAGATTTGAAAATGTGATGAGGATGATGACGGAGGCGTCATCCTGTCAATCAAGAAAGGAGGACAGCGATCAGCGGCAGGAGGGAGGAACGGAGCAGAGATGAGCCCACCCATCTGGCCAACCAAGGTAATTAGCATACCTAACGGCCAAGTTTTATAAAGTTTTTTTTGGGATCTGGAAGGGGAGTCAGGGCCAAGCTGTACCTTCATAGAATGCAGCCCAGGAGCTGCAGAAGGTGATTCTTTTAGTTTAATAGGTAAAAATCTGGTGACAGGTTCCCTTTAAGGGTAACATCCAATAACTTGCAGGTGGCCCTCCAGAACCAGGATGTAAACTGGACACCTCTGTCAGACACAATGTGGAACGGTAAACCGTGCAGCTGGAAGAAGTGCTGGATGAAGTGCTCAGCAAGGACATAAAGGGCAATCCGGCCGGTGGCGTGAAATGGGCCATTTTAGAAAACCTGTCTACCACCACCCACATGGTGGTGTAACCAAAGGACTTCGGCAGGTCAGTGATGAAGTCCATCCAACATAAGGAGGATCGAGCCTGGAGCCATCTTCCTTGGCCCATGCTGCCAGCAAAGGGCCAGAAAGGGGAGAAAAGTTCGTTGCGACTTCCCTGGATGAATCCCATGGTACTTTAAGTCAGGGGTTGTCCGAAACAAGAAGTGCTAGGAAGGCGAGTTAGCGGTTACCCCTAGACCTGGTTCCACCTGGTCTATCTCAGCATCGCCCGGGTTACCTCACAAAAAACACCTGAAAGTGAGTAAAGAAGTTGAAAGACTTTCTGGACTGCGACTGAGTTATTCTGCAACCTGTTGTTCTACACATATACACCCGAGCCCCTGGGGTCAGCCTCACTCTCGGGAGGCCACACCATCCGGCTGCAAATTCCATCAGCCCCAGACGCTCGTTAAAACTGCAGTGGCGGTCACCCATAACCCCGACCGCAAACCGAGAGTGGCGTCACGACTCCCATGTAAATAAACCTGACATACCTGTCGCCAGAGAAGATCCCAAAGAGAAGTCCCTGTGGCATACCTGGAGGTGGGGTGGTGTCCCTGAGGTGACCGCTGTGGTCGGGGCGACTCATTTGGCGTCACGAAAAGGATAAGGACTAGACCTGTTTAGACAGGTGACAGTGCGCCTTAGCGGTCCGATCAGAAAATTTGGACCACCGCCATATTGACACTGAATTTGAAGACTGCAGCCAGCGCAGAAGGAGGGTGCCGCCCAAGAAGAGGTGTGGCTGTCTTAGAACCCCTGGAGCACTCTGGCCCCGTGAGAGGAGAAGATGGTGGCGGATCTGGCCCTGGACTGCGGGGATGTCCGAGTCCTGTGGGAGAAAAAGGACAAGAAATGAAACTGAGCAAGGAGTGTGGGCAGAACCTGTTGAACAGCGAGAGAGGCAAGATGGCGACAGCGGGAAGAGACCGCGAGGAGCTGGGATGGACCAGGCCTATGACTGCTGCTGAGCTGGAGGCAGAAGTAGGAAGAATTGCCGACAGTAGGGAGAAATGGACTAGGCGAGAGATAGCCACTTGCAGGGACCCTTGGGCAGACTCAAGAGGTGGCGTACCTCCACATCTCAGCTAGGGGTGCTGGGAAGGGGCTGGAAGCTAAGGTGGCAGTGACAGTCAGAAAAAGGAGTAGGAGAGGAGCAAGCCAGTCTGAAGCGGAGAGCGCAGGGAGAAGGAGTGTACAGGTGCGGACACGCTAGTCAGACCCTGCCCGTGAAGTAGCCGTTAGTGGGGAGAATGGTCACCAGCAGTTGGACAGAAAGACGCTGAGGAAGTCAGCTGGTCGTGTACGGAGACTTCTGGTGGCTAGGCACGCACGGGGAACAGGTCCCTAGAGCCAGACATCCATTTAGTGGTCTGCTAAACCTGCCGGTGGCTTGGACCACAAGTCCCACACCAACCAAAACAGAGTCCGAGCATCAGCAGCAATGAGGGGGCCCATAAGGAGTATCAAGCCTGGAGCCATCTTCCTTGGTCCACGCTGCCAGCAAAGGGCCAGAAAGAAGAGAAAAGGCAGTTGCGACTTCCCTGGATGAATCCCATGGTACTTTAAGTCAGGGGTTGTCCGAAACAAGAAGTGCTAGGATGGCAAGTTAGCGGTTAACCCTAGACCAGCCTGATGGATACCTGGTTCCACCTGGTCTATCTCAGCATCGCCCGGGTTACCTCACAAAAACACCTGAAAGTGAGTAAACAAGTGGAAGACTTTCTGGACTGCAACTGAGTTATTCTGCGACCTGTTGTTCTACACACATACACCCGGGCCCCTGGGGCCAGCCTCACTCTCAGCAGGCCACACCATCCGACTGCAGATTCCATCAGCCCCAGACGCTCGTTAAAACTGCAGTAGCGGTCACCCATAACCCTGACCGCAAACCAAGAGTGGCATCACGATTCCCATGTAAATAAACCTGACATACCTGTCGCCAGAGAAGATCCCAAAGAGAAGTCCCTGTGGCGTCCCTGGAGGTGGGGCGGTGTCCCTGAGGCGACCGCCGTGGTCGGGGCGACTCATATGCAGCGCTGGGGCCGAAGAGAAGGCCTGCTTGAGGGAGATAAAGGTGTCTTCTGCTTCTGGGGTCCACGCTTTTGGATTTGCCCATTTGCGGGTCAAGGCTGAGATGAGAAGAACCAGGTAATAGATCTGCAAGATGAACTGCCTATAATAATTGCCAAGTTTGAGGAACTGCTGGATCGCTTTGAGATCATCGGGAGGCCACTTCAGTACCACTGATAGTTTGTCTAGATTCATCCTTAGACCGGTATCCGAGATAATGTAGCCTAAGAAATCCAGAGAGGAATGCTTAAAGAGACACTTCTCGTATTTGGCATACAAAGGGTTCTCCCTAAGTCTCTGTAGCAACATTATGAACATTCCTCCAGTGTGTAGACAGATCCCATGAGAATACGAGAATGTCATCCAGGTATACCACTACACATGTGTAGAGCAGATTTCGTAAAAATGTCATTGACGAATTCCGGAAAGACCGCCGGGGTAATTGCAAAACCCGAATGACATTACCCGATACTCATAGTGGCCGTCACGGGTGTTGAAGGCCGTCTTCCATTCGTCACCCGACCGTATCTGCAGCAGATTGTAAGCATCTCGTAGGATCATCCCTCTACCACAATGGATTAATCCAGGCTAAAGCTTCTCCTTCTAGGTGGGACATGAGGATGGCCACTTTGGCTTGATCCAAAGCAAAGTGGTGAGGGAAAAGGTTAAAATGGAGCAAGCTTTGGTTCAGGAACCCTCTGTTTAACTTCGGATCTCCATTAAATCGAATGGGAGCCGCGAGGCAGTGACTGGTGGCAGAGGTGGAACAGACTGATGGATCTGGAACTGTGCCCTGAGCAAGAGTTGGAGAGCTGGTGGCTTGCAGACTGTTCAGGTGTGTATCTACTGATTAACAAAAATTGTTTAAAAGAACAGAGAGTCCTCAGTGGTTGATACCTTTTAATGGCTAACTGAAAAGATGGTAATAATTGCAAGCTTTCGAGACTACTCAGGTCTCTTCATCAGGCATGGTATAACACAAAATCTGAAGAGTCACGTATTTATACACAACAGGACTTAGAATAGTGCAGTAAAAAAAAAAAAAAAAAAAAAAAAAAAAGAACAAGTTATATGAAACAGAACTATCTCTATAGAGATAGTTCTGTTTCATATAACTTGTTCTTTTTTTTTTTTTTTTTTTTTTTTTTTACTGCACTATTCTAAGTCCTGTTGTGTATAAATACGTGACTCTTCAGATTTTGTGTTATACCATGCCTGATGAAGAGACCTGAGTAGTCTCGAAAGCTTGCAATTATTACCATCTTTTCAGTTAGCCATTAAAAGGTATCAACCACTGAGGACTCTCTGTTCTTTTAAACAATTTTTTTTATCTCTACTGGCTAACACGGTACAAAGATATATTTTACTTGTATCTACTGATTAACAACACTGTTCACTCAAAGACCTTCAGTAGGAGGAAATAGCATTAAAATGCAAGATATAACTGAAATCTGATCAAGTCAGATAAAATAATGTAAATCGCTTTCCAAATAATAAAATATTTATTGATTACATACTAAAATATGAAAGATATAAATAAAAAGCAGAGGCCCCACTGGGGTCCAAAACACATTACTGTCAGAGGTATGTATAAGGACACTTCCAATGTCCACAGAATAGATTAGTATTAAGTAGACACAAAAAATATCCATATGGTCAGAGAAAATTAATATAGTCCGCTACAATACCTAATCATATGGGATAATTGTTACACAAACATACACCGTTAAAAATAGGAACACTCTACGTATGCAGTACAGGCTATGTGCATATGATATAGAATATAATTAAAGTGCAATAGATGCAGAATATATAGTGCAAATGCTATATAATACTGTAGTGTATATAGGGAAAATGCTGTATAATACTGAGGAGCGACCTGGACCGGCAGCCGAGTTTTCACTACTTCCACCACCGTTGTCAGCAGGTACACATGCTAGTAAGCAGCCAGCAGAGGGCAGCCCCAGGGGATCTGTAGTACCTTGTTTGACACAGCTCTACGGGCTCTGGCTTCACCCTTGGATGCCTGTTTTATCTGTTTGAGGGTAACTCTATGATTTACAGGGGCTATTAGGATTGGCATTATTACTTTCATTAGGGCACATTGTCCTGACCAAGGAATGTTTAATCAAGATCTTATCTTGAGGTCAGCACATAACCAAAAAAACATCTGCTACAGATTGTCTGTGGTTCTTTTTCGGATGTTAAACGAGAAGGTGGATACTTAGTCAGTGCTAGACCATCCAGGGCTGACTCGTGAACCTTGATGATCTGCTCTTGATAAAGAGCCAAAGCGTGATGAGGCTTCATGTGAAGAGTTTGAAGCGCTGACTCAGAGAAGCCTTGGATGGATGGAATGGCAGCCTCTCTCTGCTTCAGTTTGAGGTTAATCGGTTTCTGAGGCGAGACGTTAATTCGCGTGTCCCTGCCAGTGCTCAGCAGACTGGATCGTGGGGACATCAGCTTGGTGGGATGGTCTCCTCCAAACCTTTTCCTGAGATTAGAGAGTCCACAGCTGGCATTTTGTATTAAGGAAAATCACTGAATATATTCATTTATGAGTTAGTAGGAAACAAAAGCATTCATAAATATGTTAGGCTACCTCAACTAAACCCCATATTTGGGTCTGTGAAATGGCTGAATTAAGTATTTCAGGTTACTCAATTTGTACACTCAACTGTCCCCCCTAAAGACTCACTTCTGCCATTTCCGAATACTAAGGGTACTCTGTTCTCTTAGGAAGAGGGGAAGAAAGATCTGTTGGGAAAACCTGCCTGACTTAACGTTGAGGCATGGGCGGAGAGATTAAAGGGTTTTCTTCACCAGTTTGAGACCAAGGACTCCTAGGCGAGACCTCACCCTTTGTAATTGGACTTTCCCATGGTCTAAGACTGTACAGGTCTTTTGAAAAGGATAAATACAAGCAAGATGCTCAGTGCAGCTCCGGTGGATCGACCCTTCTGCAATGCGAGGCATGAATTCATGTTGTCCTGCCGTTGAGCCTCATCGAATTTTCTGTGGTTGGGAGAAGCGGGATCAGCTCATCTAGTCTTGACTCATGGCTCTTTCTCGCTTGTCCTTTTAGGATCAATCAGTCAACTGACTGAAGACCATATGCTACTAGGTCTGATTTAAGATCTGGAATTTGAGAATACACCTGTTTATCCCACTATTTAGTCAATCATATAAAAATTGTACATGCCTGTGCTAAACCAAAAAGCATCCCTCAAATAGACCTGTTCATTACTAAAGGCAAACAAAACACGCATTTGGTTTATGACTTACCAGTGTCCACCTTTCCATAAAATATACATTTCTTTTACCTCTGTAAACCCATTTTTTACTTACCACCTTCATCATGTTGTCTCCAGCAATACGTCGTTTTCTGCACTAGAATGCCTCTGACCAAACCTGGAAAGAAATTTACACAACACGCACAAACTTGCATAAAACCTGCTCATGATATACATCTATAATCAGTCTGCAGTCTCTGATATGGGTAGAGCAGGTGCTGGGTGTGTTTCTGTGGACTCTTTACAGTTTTTCTCACATTGTTTTAAGGACGTGTTTTTCAAGACTGGGTGAGTCTGCCCACCTGGGTACTGAACCCTAGTGTCACCAAAGCGCACACTGATAACTGTCTTTCACAGATGTTAGTCCATAGGTTACCTGGGCCATCAATGAGAAGAGATCTCATGGCAGAGAGAGTGTACTGCCTTTTATCCACAGACCTTCCTCAATCAGCTGGCTCCCTGCGTCTCACACTCCATTCCTTGTTGAATCGCTTGTTCCTGTAGGGATTTAAGAACACAAGGAGTGACAAATGTCATGGATGTGACAAGTACCACCGAGGTATGGTACCGGTCAGCATTGGTAAGGGACTCCTCAACTCTAGGCCCATTCACTGCTTCTTTGTCAGCTGCACCTGTGCGGGGATCTCCTCCGGTTCCATCAGCTCATATCTAGACTTTATCTTCAGCATACCTAGCTCATTTGACAACAGGAAAGAGCTACATCCTACATACACATTTGACCATCTTACCTACTTCTATTCTACCCATCTAGAGAGGGCATCAATACATCACTGCCTCCTGTACCTATAGGAGGGGAGGGAGTGGTTCAAATTTTGATTAACTCAAGTTGTGTAAACTGTAGCATATCCAGTGTAGAATTGACCAACATCTTGTTCCATCTATGAAAATAAAAACTAAAAATATGCATTAGAGCATTCTTATAACAGACACATTTCATAGTAGTCCAGTAAATATGACTGTTGCGGTGGAAGGGCCAGCTTCAGAGCCTGTATAATATGTCTGCTGCGCCCTCTACTGTAGGAGAAATATAATTTGCATATCTCAAGATTTGAATTTTCCCTGTAAAGTTAATTTAATTATTCAGGTATTAGCAGAAAATTAAAAATAAACTATTAATTTCATTTGTGTAATCCTGAACTCTAAGGGCTAAACAAGACTTGCTTCACCAGTTGGGAGGGGCCACATTCCACTCATCAGTACAGAGTGAGACACAAGCAGCTTTGTAAATTTTACTCTCCACAATTCACATCTCTGTTGGAGCTATTTTTTTTTTTTTTTTAATTCTCTACTCAGTCAGTTTTTTTTTTCTCTGCAACTTCTCATGAGCTGCCTAGCCCCCACTTTTCCAGATATGGGGGCAGTCTCTGCTCCAGCTTTTCTCTGTTATAAGGATTCCCACTCCTACACATCGTTGCGGGCATCTGACCCCTGTTTCTAATTCTCCTGCGTCAACAAACCTCCCGTGCCTATCCTGAACAAAACCTGAGCCCCCGAGGGCGTAGTGAGTATCTGGGCATATGTTGAATTGAAAACCTGTGGACAGGTCCAGGACCGCTCAGAGTAAGGCTCACTATATGCCCTGGAAGAAAAAGGGGGTGGGGGATTGGCAGAAGCCAGAGTCGGGGTGCGTGGTGTCAGAATGGCTGATGGGGAGAGGGATGACATTACAGGTACAGGAGGGGCCATGGGCAGAGGTGGGGGTGGCAGCTCCTGAATCTGCTCAACTGTTCTCTGTTGTATGGGAGGCACATAGTAAACTCCGTCTGTGTTCAGGACAGGGAAAATAGGAGCAGGTTTATGGCTGTAGCTCGGATCTGGGAGGTGAACTGCACAGTTATTACAAACATCTCTCCAGCCCAGGTTTTGATAACCACACTGGTAACAGATCCAACTTGCTGGGTCATATGGGGGTGGTTGCTCAGCTGGGACCAGTTGGGGATAGATAGGAGCCGGAGTTGGCAGGGTCAATGTGTGGGTAGTGGGCAGTGGTTCTACCAGCTGTGGGGTGGGGGCTACTAACGCCGAGACAGGGATGGAGGGGGCGGAGTGGGCGGTACTGAAGGATCTAGAGTATCTTAGCCAGGGGGTGGGACAGCAACATCCATGAGCAGCTCTGGGACAAGGGGAATAGAATGGGGATCAGGTTGTGGGGAAGCAATGAAACAACCTGCCGGAGGACCCTCTGCGCTACTTTGCCAAACAACTCCGAATCATCCAACAACCTTGTCTTTCAACTTGACCTTTTTTGCTTTCAGTGCTGCTGTCCACTGAGACTGCTGTAGCCAACCTCCTTTCAGTAATCCTAATGCTTTGAAAATCTCCGGGGCATGACACAGCTTTTTTCCCCTCTCTTTCTGTCACTAATTCCAACACATTCTGTGAATCCTCAGGCTTCTCAACTTCCTTTCTTCCACATCTGAACATCATTGCTATCTTGGTGGTGATCGGATTACACTAATTTATGACTATATGGTGCGCAGTATAGTCCAGCCGGCACTGAACGCTCCCCCCTATACTAGCTGCTCCCTCACCTACTATAAAAACAATGGTGTCCTGTGAGAGGAGGAGGATGTACAAAAATGCTGTAAGATCCCTACAAGAATGTCCATACAAAAATGCAGTAAATTACAAACAGGAATGTCTCGCCCTCCGAACTTGATCAGCTGCACCAATTTATTGTCCTAATCCCTATCTTCGATCACGGGAATGTATCCCATGAAAGGAGGAGGAGGTACAAAAAATATATATACACATAAAAGAATGTCCCGGCCTCCGGACTTGGTCAGCTGTACCAATTTAATGTCCTAATCCTAATCTTCAGTCACAGGTATCCCCCCACGTCTTCAATTACAGACCGGGTCAGTCTAAATAGCTATATCCGGCCACCACCGTCTTCCCTAACCTTACATCCGTCCTCTGGATCCCGTGTGACACAACCGACCCACAGCTCAGGGTTGGGATCGTACTACTGGGCCTCAGTGCGCACCACCCCGAGTCACAATCAGGTACCTTTAACACCGATAAGGACACACAGCCCATCGCCCCCTCCTCTCTAAGAACAACCGCATCGGTAGTGAATTCACAGTATGTAACACTTATCGGGGTCGAGGTTGATATGGCCTTAGTTGGAACGGAGGGGGGTCCCAGTCCATGACGTCCAAGATATCGGTATATCCAGATATCGGCGGTGCCCCACGTTACGGGTGCCAACTGTTGGGGAGACCGTTAAGGGGTCTTCAGTGTCGCAGACGAGGATTCCAGATTAGATCTGCGAGATGTATGTATGAGGAAAAATGACCACACAGAGACGTGTCTCTATCTGGGAGAAGCTCAATGATCTTCTAACCCGTATATTATAAAATACACACAGTTATTCAGTTCAACATTGTCTTTGATTGGTTAGAGATAAACGACAAAGTCTATATAGTACATCATCAGCCTGCTACTGGCTTTATAATACCATTTTGAACCAGCTACTGAATACTTCTTTGTTCATTGTACATTTTCGCTTATTCATCTTGGTTAGTAAGAGATAAAGCCCCAGCTTCACATCCCAGCTGGGGAGAACCAACATGTTATGAATACAATCAGTGTGTTATGAATACTTTCATTGTTCAGCCTAGCATAATTTGTTTCAATAACACATTCCAAAGGTGCATCCTGGTATGCACATCAGCATCTGAGCAATAATCATACAAACACAGATGATCTTATTATATAGACAATTGATTCATAGCCTGGACCTTCACACTACCAATAGATATCCCGCAACAATATTTCAAAAAACTGAAAAGCATGTTTTCAAAATTTGTTTGGCTAAAAAAGAGTCATAGATTAAAATACGCTACACTGACCACTCCAAAAAATAAAGGAGTTACGGGACTCTCGGAGTTCGAACTCTATTGGTTAGCTACTCACATAACTAGACTCATGGAGTTGCGGACCAATCGCCGCAGAAAACTCTGGACTTCCCTAGAACTCAATAATCTGAAAGGGAGTTTACCCCATTTTCTTTGACTGACACCTTTCAATAAATTTAAATACAAAAATATACTAAACCATTTCACAAAAGTAACTCTCAGGCTTTGGCATAAATTCAACAAAAAATTAGACCTACTACCTAATATCTGCAAAGCAATCCCCATCCTATACTTAATCCCCCACAAATTCAGATCACTAAAAAACACAATCAGGTCACTGAAAAATCCTAGCGATATAACACTAGGGGATAAAATACAGAATCATAAACCATTAAACACAAACAAACTAAAACTCGTTTTCAGCCCAATAGACTTAAACGACAAAGACCTATTAATCATACATGACATAGCCTCATATCATATTCTGGATATATCAACTTCGACTTCTCCCCCCAACATGAACTTCTACTTAGTGCTCATGGGAAGAGTAGATTAATATCAAAAATATACAAGTACTTATATAACAGTACAGAAAAACCATCTTACATCAACAAATGGGAAACCAAACTAAATACTACACTCAACCCCAGTGAAATCCATATGGTATTTAATAATGCTCAGTCTCTCGGTATCATCTAGGTACCAAGAACTCAACTACAAAATAATCTCATGATGGTACAAAACCCCAGATATTTTACATAAAATCGATAAATGTCTCTCACCACATTGCTGAAGATGTAACCAAGCGACTGGTACTCCTCTACACATTGGTACCAATGTCCAAAAATTGTAAACTTCTGGGCATCTATTAAACAACATATAGAAAACACTCTAAATACCAAGCTCAATTTCAGCCCAAATTTCATTATCCTCAATCTTGATACACACAAAAAACACTTAAATAAACTATCGATTATACCTCAGCTTATAAACGCAGCAAAACTCCTAATAGCCAGACATTGGAAAGACGAAGATGCACCAAACATAACGGAATGGTTTAATGAAACGAATCTCATAAGTATACACGAGAAATCACGACTACATCATTCCAAAAAAAATGCTAAACTTCTAGAATCTTGGGAAAAATGGGACGATATCAAAAGTCAGCAAGAATCGCTTGACACCTCTACATATTCAATGATATCATCTTGGTTTAATAAATAAATAGGTACAGATACATAAATACCATACTGTTCATGGATATTTAAGTTTCGACAATCCTTTTACATACTCTGAAATGCAAACAACTGCAACAAGACACATGTTTCAACAGACGGGCAGGAACCTATCCTTTCCCCAGCCTCTATTTTCCATCTAACCCCTTCATCTCCCATGACTCTGACCTTCTTTACATTCCCCTTACTGTTCCCCCACCCCACCTCACCCCACATTTCTTTGTAAAACATATGTTTATGTTTGTTGGCTGCATATTTTTGTATCATTAAAAAACATCTTAAATAAAGAATATATACAAAAAAAAGAGTGATATGCAGACTGCATTAGTTTGAACTACAGTGGCAGTGAGTGATTACCCGGACAAAGATGGTGTAGAGCACAGAGGAGACCGCTAATATGTGTTTCGCGATAGCTTCATTCATCAAAGTTTGCTCTTATTGTGCAATATATACACTCTCTCACTGGAGAATTATACCTAGTTGTATATCTAGTGTCTGGACTACGCTTCTTTGCTTGCAGCAAATGCTTCAGTGCCATGCTCTTGCCCTTTACTTTATTTAATTTAATTGATCGTGTATATTAAGTATTTTTTTTAGAGTACGGGATCATATATGAGGAAAAATGTTTTTGTTATATTTCCGCTTAGCATTTTTCTTTTTAACTTGATGAAATAAATAAATGTAATTATTGTCAAATGTGGTCCCTATTGTTCGTTGTAGGAATTTATTACTGTTTTTTGGGAACCATTATACATTTTCTGGCCAACTTATACTGTAGATTGTATGGTTAGTACCCAGTTGCTCCCCCTTTGGTACGTATTACAGCTTGTAAATGGTTTTTGTAACCTGCTAGGAGTCTTTCAACATTTTTTGAGGGATTTTCATGTATTCTTCCTGGGAAAAGTCTTCCAGTTCTGTGAGATTCCTGGCTCGTCTTGCATGCACTGCTCTCTTCTCTTGAGGTCTAGTCACAGATTTTTAATGATATTCAGATCAGGGGACTGTGAGGGCCATTGTAAAACCTTCAGCTTGTTCCTTTTGAGATCGTCTATTGTGGATTTTGAAGTGTGTTTGTGATCATTATTCATTTGTAGAAGTCATTCTCATTGCAACTTCAGGTTTTTTTACAGGTTGTGTTCTATTTGCATCAATCATTTCTTGAACTGTCATTGAATCCATTCTTCCCTCTAACCGTGAAATGTTCCCCGTGCCATTTGCTATAATACAACCACAAAGCATGATTGATCCACCCCATGCTTAATGGTTGGTGCTATGTTCTTTTCCTAAAATTATATTACCTTTTTTCTCCACACATACCTTTGATAATTGTAGCCAAAGAGTTCTATTTTAACCTCATCAGTCCATAGGACTTGTTTCAAAATTGCATCAGGCTCATTTAGATGTTATTCTGCATACTTCTGACTGAATTTTATGGTGACGAAGGAGAGGTTTTTTTCTGATGTTTCTTCCATGGAGGCCAAATTTGTGCAGGTGTCTCTGAACAGTAGATCAATGTACCACCCACAACTCCAGTCTGCTAAATCTTCTTCAAGGTCTTTTGCAGGAAAGTGAGGGTTCTGATTTGCTTCTCTAGCAATCCTATGAGCAGCTCTCAGAGATTTAACTTTGTTTTCAGACCTCATCTTGACCTCCACTGTTTCTATTAAAGGGAACTAATCACTAGGATTTTCATTTGTAACCTAAAGCCAGTGCTATACTGGCACTATTAGGCTGATTCTCTACATACCTTTAGTGGTCAGCTTGGATATATAGATTTTGAAATCCAAGAAAGTAAAGTTTATAAAATAACCAGCTTCTTGAGTGACAGCAGCTGAGGATCAGATAATATCTGGGGGGTATTCATAGCTGTCCCCTCCCCTGTTAGAATTAGCATAAGTATTATACAATCAATTTACTTTTTTACTAGCAGGACCTGTGTGAGGTCATACCCATGTGACCAGAAGGGGAGGGGCCTCAGCCAACAGAAAAATGTTGCTTCCTGGTATAAGCTTTGTTGGGAGAGTGATAAAGCTTTCACTCTCCCGTTGAGCCCACCTTAGGTTACAGTTGTTTTTCCTAAACTGACACTAACCAATTGTTGTTCTTTTTTTCCCCCAGTAATTGTTTCCTTCAGCGTCTGGTGTACATTCAAAGTCTGGCACATCCAGTGGGTGGCAAAGGGATAGCCAAGGTCATTTGCAGTCCATGGTAAGGGGAAATAGTAAGCCCCACCTTTAGACTAATCTCTTTTATATCGAAAGTGGTTTTTTTTTATGGCAGCATGTTATACTCTCCAGTAAGAACGATAGAAAAGTAAGAAATAATTCAATATGCATGTCCCACCAAAGCCATCCTTTTCACCAAGTGGCAGAACTTGCAGAGAACATCCTTTAGGTGGAGTAGAGTCTAGTATGGATTTCAGAAGCCCCTAATATTTAAAAGTAAAAATAGTAAAAACTTTCCAATATTGGGTCTCCAAGACTCCCCATCATTAATAATTAGAACGCGTTTTCTTGTGTGTGTTTTTAACTGTTACTTTACAGTAACTGTAAACTTCACTAAACTTGCAAGAATACTTCAAAAACAGCAAGAATACTGCTACATTAACTCATATCTAAAGCCTAGCTAGAGAAGAGATGGATCAGATTTGAGACAGACAATAAAAATATATTATTATTACTATTTTCTCTATTGGAGAGAGACTACATAGAACTTTCCTTACCAAAAGCAAGCATCCTAAGAATTTTCACATTTTGTAAAATTTGAGCTTTCCTTTGGCTTAGCTCCTTTTCATCAATAATTTTCTATTTACTTGGAACTTAAAAGCTTTACCTTATGGATTACTTTAAAGGGAATGTGTTCACAAACAATTACCTTTTTATGTCTAAATCAGGTTAAAAAAAAATATATTTAACATGAAAGAAGTTAATTAGTATTTTTCTGGCAACATATTTCTTTTAAGATTTTTCTACCTGACAAAAAAATCCAAAAGATTAAACAGTGCTTTACTTTTACCCATGTCAATTTGACCTTATCAGGATGCAATTAATAATAAAAAAATTAATATTTACTTTTAATTATTGGTCATAAAATCAGAACTTAGTATTTGCAATTAATTGAAGCCAATACAGTCAAGCTCGAAAGTGTTGGCACTCTTGAATTTGTTCCAGAAAATTAAGTGTTTATTCCAGAAAATTATTGCAGTTACATGTTTTGTTATACCCATGTTTATTTCCTTTATGGGTACTGGAACAACACAAAAAAAAACCATAAAAAAGGCAAATTGGACATAATTTAACACAAAACTCCAAAAATAGGCCAGAAAAAATTGTTGCCACCCTCAACTTAATTTTTGGTTGCACACCATATGGAGTAAATAACTGCAATCAATCACTTCCTATAACCATCAACAAGCTTCTTACACCTCTCATCTGGAGTTTTGGACATTTCTTTTGCAAACTGCTCCAGGTCTCAAATTTGAAGGCGCCTTCTCCCAACAGCAAGTCTAAGATCTCTCCACAGGTGTCAATGGGATTTAGATCCGGACTCATTGCTGCCACTTCAGAACTCTCCAGCGCTTCGCTTCCATCCATTTCTGGGAGCTTTTTGGATAGGTTTGGGTCCTTTGTCCTGCTGGAAGACCAATGACCTGGGACAGGGGGAGTCAGCACAATCTGAGAGTGGCATGCATCATATAAAAAGTGCAAATTCACGGATTTATTCCAACTGTACTATAATACAAAATGAGATTTTTAGCAAATAATTGATCAATTCTTTGAGCCACCCCTGCCACTTCATGGCAAATCTCAATAGGGGGTCCTACTCTATATTATATATTTCATGTGCCATGCGGCCTCCTAGATAAATTAAAAGCAGAACCATATTGCAGCACACATACCTGTAACCTATATATAACCGCATCCATGTCGCAAAAACAGGCAACTGCGATAAAAGTCAGTCCAGGTCCCAGTGTGCGCAGCAGACACCACACACGCCAGGACAATATCCGAACTGACCTTCACAGTGACAGACCAGGAAACATAAATCAAGGCGGATCAGACCCAAGTATGGTGCTCAATTAGCATTGCCTGAGGAAAAAGGGTGAGGCAGCTGTATGTGAACAGCCACCAACAGGAGGAATATATTGCAAACCAAAGTTAGGCGTGCATGGCATGGTGGTGGTCAGCCACCAGACCAATGTAGCATAACTACAACCAAACAAAGAAAGGGAGAGCCAGCACGATCTGAGAGTGGCATGCATCATATAAAAAGTGCAAATTCATGGATTTATTCCAACTGTACTATAATACAAAATTAGATTTTTAGCAAATGATTGATCAATTCTTTGAGCCACCCCTGCCACTTCATGGCAAATCTTAATAGGGGGGTCATACTCTATATTATGTATCTCATGTGCCATGCAGCCTCTTTGATAAATAAATAAAAGCAGAACCATATTGAAGCACACATACCTGTAACCTATATATAACCGCTTCCATGTCCGCCTTGATTTATGGTTGCTGGTCTGGCACTGTGAAGGTCAGTTGTGATATTGTCCTGGCGTGTGTTGCGTCTGCGGCGCACGCTGGGACCTGGACTGCTTTTTATCCGCAGTTGACTCTTTTTGCGACATGGAAGCGATTATATATAGGTTACAAGTATATGTGCTTCAATATGGTTCTGTTTTTAATTTATTTATCTAGGAGGCCACATAGCGCACATGAATGCATAATACAGAGTAGGACCCCCTATTGAGATTTGCCATGAAATGGCAGGGGTGGCTCAAAGAATTGATCAATTATTTGCTAAAAATCTCATTTTGTATTATAGTACAGTTGGAATAAATCCGTGAATTTGCACTTTTTATATGATGCATGCCACTCTCAGGTCGTGCTGGTTCCCCTTTCTTTGTTTGGTTGTAGTTCTGCTACACTGGTCTGGTGGCTGACCACCACCATGCCATGCACGCCTGACTTTGGTTTACAATATACTCCTCCTGTTGGTGGCTGTTCACATTCAGCTGCCTCACCCTTTTTCCACACACAATGCTAATTAAGCACCATACTTGCATCTGATCTGCCTTGATTTATGGTTGTTGGTCCGGCACTGTGAAGGTCAATTCTGATATTGCCCTGGTGTGTGTGGCATCTGCTGCGCACGCTGGGACCTGAACTGTCTTTTATCCGCAGTTGCCTCTTTTTGCGACATGGAAGCAGTTATATATAGGTTACAGGTACGTGTGCTTCAATATGGTTCTGCTTTTAATTTATTTATCTAGGAGGCTGCATGGCACATGACATGCATAATATAGAGTAGTACCCCCTATTGAGATTTGCCATGAAGTGGCAGGGGTGGCTCAAAGAATTGATCAATTATTTGCTAAAAATCTCATTTTGTATTATAGTACAGTTGGAATAAATCCATTTATTTGCACTTTTGATAGGATGCATGCCACTCTCAGATCGTGCTGGCTCTCCTTACCTTGATCTAGGATGCAAACCCGGCTTTCTGACACTTGGCACTAACTACATTGCTATCCAATATCCTTTGGTAATTTTCAGATTTAATGATGTCTTGCACACAGTTAAGGTACCCAGTCAGTGGCAGAGGCAGCAAAACAACCCCTTTGAAACAACATCTTTGAAACTCCACGATTTTTGACTGTAGGTACTATGTTGTTTTCTTGTTAAGCCAAATTAGTTTTTTTGTAAACAGTAGAATAATGTTCATACCACAAAGCTCTATCTTGGTCTCATCTGTCCACAGGATGCTTTCCCGGAAGGATTGTGGCTTACTCATTTTGGCAAACTGCATTCTAGCTTTTTTTATATCTCTGTTTTATCTGTGGGGTCCTCCTGGGTCTCCGGCCACAGCATTTCATTTCATTCAAATGTCGAGTTCGCACTGACACTAGTGCACCCTGAGCATATAGGGCATCTTGAATTTCTTTGGAACTTGATTTGGGCTGCTTATCCACCATCCGGACTATCCTGCCTTGCAAACTTTCATCAATTTTTCTCTGCCATCCATGTCCTGGGAGATTAGCTACAGTGCCATTGTTTGTAAACTACTTGATTATGTTGTGCACCATGGACAAAGGAACATCAAGATCTCACGAGAGGGCCTTGCAACCTTGAGATTTTGACAGATCTTTTCTACACTTTCTACACTTTCTGTCCTCCATGCTTAGTGTGGCACACACAGACACACAATGCAAATATTGAATCAACGTCTCCCCATTGTATCTGATTATAGGTGTGATTTTCATATTGCCCACAACTGTTACTTGCCGCAGATGAGTTTAAACAAGTATCTCACGTTTGATACAAAGTTGTTTACCCACAATTTTGGAAAGGTGCCAGAAATTTTGTACGCCCCATTTTGGAGGTTTTGTGTGAAATTTTATCCAATTTGCCTTTTTTTCCTCAGTTTTTTTCTGTTGTTCCAATATAAACATATTTATTCCTGGTGATTCATTAACCAAATACAAAATTCACATGGATTTACTTTCTTAGCTAAAATGTTCACCTTTACAAAGAGATATACTGAGAACCCAGTATATGTTGTGAATGTACAGTAAAGTAGATTTGTCTAATTCCATTCCAAGATTTGATGTTTTGCAGTTTTTATAATTTCTTGCTTGGTTCATTAAAAAGTAGGAATAAGTGAGTCAGTGTCGCCAGTGTGCAGTGTTAATGCATCTTTGCCCACTACAATAGCTCTTTCTTGTTTCTCACTCAGGAGCAGAAATCTATTAGGTCGTTGTCTTCTATGCCTCATGCATGACAAGGTATGTGCATTGTGATATACTTCAACTACTGCCCTTAATTGTCTTAAACTTACTGTATTTAGCCTGACTCTTTCTGCAATATGTGTCAGTGTGGCTTCTTTCTTCTCCAGTGGTTAATATATAGGCATATGGCTGTTTTCACATGATATTACCAAAATCCATTTTAATTCACAAGTACTATTTGTCAAGTTAAACCCTGGCTCATTAATCAATGTGGAAATATAATTATGGATCCAATCTTTTAAATACATATGGAAATGCATTTTTTGTCTTATGCACAGTATTGTGCAAATGTTTAAGCAGGTGTGGAAAAAAAATAATGCAAAGTAACAATGCTTCCAAAAATTGAAGTGTTAAGAGTTTATTTTTATCTATTAAAATGCAAACTGAATGGACAAAAGAGGAATCTAAAGAAAATCAATATTTGGTGTGACCACCTTTTACCTTCAAAAGAACATCAAAGCATCAATTCTTCTAGATAGACATGCCTATAGTTTTGGAAAACGCTTGGCAGGGAGGTTGTTCCAATCATCTTGGAGAACTAACCACAGATCTTGATGTAGAAGATGTAGGCTTGCACAAATCTTTCTGTCTCTTCATGTGATCTCACACAGACTTGATGAAGTTGAGTTCATAACTCTATGGGACCCATATAATAATTGCCGCACTGCCAAGACTTCTTATTCTTCTTTATAATGGTGATAGCTAACTCTTAAAGGGAATCTGTTGGGCTTGTTTTAAACTATGGAATAAATAGCTGAAAGGCAGTACGACTGTGGGAACAGTAACCTCCTACCATGAACTCGTTCCCTGTTTGTGTCTGGCTATAAGGTATACATGATGGTCCCTGAGATAAGAACATGGATGTTCCAGATCCTCTAATACTCCATAGGTCAAGGGATTTTCTGTGGAGAGCTACGGCATCTATATATCACATGTGGGGAATGGTCAAATATATGTTTATTGCTTCTTGGTTTCTCATGTGGGAGGGAGGGAGGGAGGGATGGGACTGTAGGGGTTATGTTGACCCCGAATTGTATGTTTTATGTAATGCACAAAATCTTTAATAAAAACATTTTGGTTTAAAAAAAAAAAAGGAAATCTGTTAGGTGATTTTGCAGTGTGATACTAATGTTATTTTTGAATTGGGCTTAAGAAGATCTTTCAGCATCAGTAAGGAGTACTTCTCACATAACGAGATCGCTAGCGAGATCGCTGCTGAGTCACAGGTTTTGTGACGTAATAGGGGTCTCACCAGCAATCTCGTTATGTGTGACGCTAAGCAGCGACCTGGCCCCTGCTGTTAAATTGCTGATCGTTACACACTGTTCTGGTTTATTTTCTTCAAAGGCGATGTCCTGCTGGGCAGGACGCATCTCTATGTTTAACACTGTGTGACAGGGTCCCAATGACAGCAGAGATCGTTATACAGGTCGCTACTGCGACCTGTATCGTTACTAAGTCGTTGGTAAGGTCTGACTATGTGACATCTCACCAGCAACCTCCCAGCGACTTACCAGTGATCCTTATCAGGGTGCATCGTTTTCGGGATTGCTGGTAAGTCGCTAAATGTGATGGGGGCTTTAGTTTTATAGCTCTACCTTATCCTGTTATCCTGCTGTAAGCTCTGTAGAATTCAGTGTGTCCTGCACTCTACAATTTGCATATTCACTGCTCCCACTTTCCACCTCCCAGTGCATTCACTATCACTTCTGAGAGGTGGGGGGAGTATGGGTGGGAGCAGCAGTGTAAATTCAGTTCAGATTTACGATCACTGATGCAGCACTGAGAGGTGGGAGGAGGTAGAAGTGAATATGCAGTTTGTATTTACATATGCTTGACTAGTTACTATATCACATTGAATTCTATGGAGCTTACAACAAGATAACAGGAAGAGCGAGAACTATAAAAGTTACTGATTTTGAAAGGTCGCCTTGTGCCTTATTTAAAGATAATATTAGTATTGTACTATAAAATCAAAGGACAGATCCCATTTAATGACGTTGGTTGTAGGTTTGGGGTCATTGTCCTGCTGCAGAATAAATTTTAAGCTGTTCAGATGCTTCACTTATTATACTGCCTGATGAAAATGTATCTGCTTGTATTTCTCAGCATTGAAGACACCGAGAAATGGCATTGCTGAGCATCATAGATGCAGGGGTTGGCCATGAAACCTTAGGGGTACTTTGCACACTACGACATCGCAGGTGTGATGTCGGAGGGGTCATGTCGAAAGTGATGCACTTCCTGCGCAAAAGCGTCGTAATCGTATCATCGGTGTAGCGTCGGTGAATTCCATAATTACGCTGACGCGACGGTCCAATGTTGTTCCTCGCTCCTGCGGCAGCACAAATCGCTGTGTGTGAAGTCGCAGGAGCGAGGAACATCTCCTACCTGCGTCACCGCGGCTCCCGTCGGCTATGCGGAAGGAAGGAGGCGGGCGGGATGTTTACATCCCGCTCATCTCCGCCCCTCCGCTTCTATTGGCCGCCTGCCGTGTGACGTCGCAGTGACGCCGCATGACCCGCCCCCTTAATAAGGAGGCGGTTCGCTGGCCAGAGCGACGTCGCACGGCAGGTGAGTGCATGTGAAGCTGCCGTAGTGATAATATTCACTACGGCAGCTATCACAATGATATCGCAGCTGCGACGGGGGCGGGGACTATCGCCTCGGCATCGCAGCATCGGCTTGCGATGTCGTAGTGTGCAAAGTACCCCTTAGTGCAGCAGATGAAAGACACATTATAATTACTTTCCCTTCAAAATCAAAACATGTCCAGCAGCGCCATTAGCTCAGAACTGGCAGAACTCAGGGGGACCCAGCTACTCCTATCACTGCTGGGAGAAATCTGGCCAAAGTGGTCTTCATGGAGGAAATGTGACTAAAAAGCCATACCTTCAATATAGAAACAAGGCCAAGTGTCTAACTATGCATGCATGAAAAGATAGTAAATGATGGGAAGAAAAATAACTGCAGGTGTTAACTGATAATGTTGAAATATTTGGCTTTAAAAAAGTGCAGTTTGTTCACAAAGGTCTAGGGAGCGGTATAATAACGAGAGACAGCAGGCTGCAGTGAAGAATGGTGGAGGTTCGCTACAAGTTGGAGGCTGCATTTCAGCAAATATAATTGAGGATTTGGTGAAGATTAAAGGTGTCTTCCAGTGGTGGAATGATCACAGTTGCAGGGGTCACGACTATGACCAGGCCCAGGGGTTCATGGGGCCCGTGGATGCAGGGCCACCATCAGGGCATGACAACCATGACTCGTGTATGGGGCCCGGTAAAGAGGTGGTCCTGGCTGGGCCCGGGGAAATTACTTAGCTTACTAAGCCCTGGATTGGGCCCCACTCTTCACCGGGCTCTGGTCACAGAAGCAGCAGAGGGGCCCGGCAGTATTTCTTCAAGCACTGCACATGGCTAGTTTGCAAGCAAAGCCCTTTTAGTGTGGCAGAAGCAAGGTCAGTAAAGCAGAGAGCCAGCATTTCATCCCACGGCCCAGCGTGCAGCAGTGTGATGAGGTCATCACTCTGCAACCTCATCACACTGCTGCAGGCAAGCCAAGCTACAGAGATGGTGAGGATATGGCCTCCAGCGGGGAAATGTTGGCACTCCATGAGCTGAAGATTACCAGGGGTGGTGGAGCGGACCTGCCATCCCCAGTCCCTGCCTTGCTTCAGCTGTATGTGCGTCAGAGGGCACACATCCAGCTGAAATGCATCGTGGCTCAGAGAGGAAGCTCCACAATGTGGCAACCAGGAAGGGTGAGTAAAATGTTTTTGTTTGTTTTTTTTTTCTTTTTGCGGCAAACAAATATATCAGGAGGGGGACATATATACAAGAAGGAGAACATGTCTGCCAGGAAGGGGACAAAAACCAGTATGGAGACATATATACCAGGGTGGACCCAGGAGGGGGATATATATAGAAGGTGGGAGATATGCATACCAGGAAGGGCACAGAAACCAGGATGGGGACATATATACCAAAAAGTGCCAAGGAAGAGGATATACATACCAGAATGTTTCGAGGATGGAAGATACATACCAAGATTGGGACAAATAAACCAGGATGGAGACATATATACCAGGAGGAGGACATATATGCTAGGAAAGGGACAATAGACCAGGATGGGGACATATATATCAGGATGGGGCCCAGGGAACAGTATATACCAGGATGGGGGACATATTTACTAGGATGTGGGGCATATATACCAGAATGGGTGACATGTATACCAGGATGGGGGCATGTTTACCTGGATGGTGAACATATATATCAGGATGAGGGACATATTTCCCAGAAAGGAGCCCAGGATGGCCAACATTAGTACAGAATGGGGGGGACAGTACTACAAAATGGGGGGGGGGAGTGCAACTCATATGTCATTATAGGATTTAGAATGCTTAATGTATACATACATATACATACATCTGACCAACATTCGGGGATGGGGGGCCCAGGTCCAAATTTTGCACCAGGGTCCATCAAACTCTAGTTACGGCACTGGTGTTCTCAATATTAAAAAATACTTATCCATCATGTAATACCATCAAGGAGGCATTTGATTGGTTCCAAAAGTATTCAATACAATGACCCCCCAAAATACAGCCAATGTGATTAAGAATTTTCTTCAGTGTAAAGAAGAACTAGGCCCTGATCCCAACATCATCAACCATGTCTAGTATTTCATAAAGAGACAGAAGAATTTGTTCAAACCTACATCCAGAGAAGATCTGTGGTTAGATCTCCAAGATATTTGCTACAACTTCCCTACTGACTGCCTTCAAAAACTGTGTGAAAGTGTACTTGCTCTAATACTGTTTTGAAGGTAAAAGACGGGCAGCCACACCAAATACTGATTTGATTTAGGTTTCTCTTTTGTTCCTCTACTTTGCATTTTGCTAATTGATTAAATTAAAATATTAATATTTTCTAATTTTGAAAGCAGTGTTCATTTTTTGTGCTACTTAAATATTTGCACCTTACTTTATTTCAGTTCTAAACTAATAACTGATCACTTTCCTTTACAGATATATTGCTGGTATATTTTATTAATACCAAACACAGTAGCTTAAGACGAAGGACAATAATCTTATCATTTGTGACTCTTATATACAGAGATTCTTATCAATATCCAATTGCTTATGGTAGTTTTTCATCTTAAATAATAGAAAAATATATTGAGAAAGGCTATTGCATTTGGGCATAAATTAGATGTATACCTTAGAAACGCCCGTAAGCTATAAAACTGGTAGATATTTCTTACAGTTTTAATTGTATGTTTATTGGTTCCCTTTTTAAAAAGAAGTGTAACTTGTGTTTCATGTTTTTGCAGTAAATGATGGTAAAGAAAAGTGCAGCAGATTGTGGTTTTCTGTACGAAATGCACAAGGGCATACAAGTCTGACAAATGCCAGTAAATAAAAAGGAACAGAAGTCATCTTGATTTATTCTCATGAATGTTGTGATCATATACTGTACAGTGGAACCTCGCTTAATGAGTAACCCAGTTATTCCCAAAATTTCGGAGAGAAATGAGGGGTGCCTCTTATAATCCGGATGTTGCTTACTGGGGATAGTGGAGAGGGGTCGCAGGAGTACTGCTGGGGCTGCGGGCCGAAGGCGCTTTGCTGTGCTGGGGCTACAGTACTGTGCTGAACCTGCACTGTGCTGGGGTTGCAGATCGAAGGCGCTATGCTATGCTGGGGCTGCGGACAGCATCCTGAAAATGTCGGCGGTGCAGACTTCAAAATAATGGAGCCTGGAGTTAGCGTGTGCGCAGAAGGAGCTCTCGGCTCAAGATCTCATTTGCACACATGCCACCTCCAGGTGCCATTTTCCTTAAGTCCACTGCTGGGAGATCAATGTACCGGAGGCAGCGGGTGCGCAGATGAGATCTTGAGCCAAGAGCTCCATCTGTGCATGTGCCAACTCCGGCGTCATTATTTGAAGTCCGCACCGCTGACATTTACAGGATGGCGCCCACAGCCCCACCACAGCAGAGTGCCCTCGGCCTGCAGCCCCAGCACAGCGCAGCTCCAGCACAGCGCCCGCAGCCCCAGCACAGCCTCACAGCATCGCCCTATTCCACCACCGCCTCTGCCTCCTGTGACCCTCGCTCCACTACCACTGCCGCCTGCTCTCAGTAAGACACCACCAGATTGTAAGACAGACCCCATTTTTTCTTTTAACTTTTTTTTCCTCTAAATTTGGAGTGCGTCTTATAATCCAGTGCGTCTTATAAACCTAAAAATACAGTAAATTCCATTAACTAGAATGCATGACATTGACACTATCAACAACTTTGAAAAACATAAAAAGGCAGTTGTTGAACCCTTTTGGATGAATCGATATATGACTTGTTGGAGTATGGTTCAATGTGTCTTTGAAAAACCTATATACAGTATGTTACAATACATTAATTCCTCATAATATTTGTTGTGAATTACTGTATATGGACAATGTATTCAATTTCTTAACAGTGCTTCTCCAGAATTAACTTTTACATGTTCATATTTTAGGTTAGAAAACAGAAACAATGGGTGACTGGAGTTTCCTGGGAAGACTATTAGAAAACGCGCAAGAACACTCTACTGTCATTGGAAAGGTCTGGTTGACTGTATTGTTTATCTTCCGGATCCTGGTATTAGGAGCAGCAGCAGAAGAAGTGTGGGGGGATGAGCAGTCTGACTTTACTTGTAACACCCAGCAACCAGGTTGCGAGAATGTCTGCTATGACAGAGCCTTCCCTATTTCTCATATTAGATTCTGGGTGCTCCAGATTATCTTTGTATCCACCCCCACACTCATTTACCTGGGCCATGTCCTGCACATTGTGCGGATGGAAGAAAAGAAAAAAGAGAAAGAGGAAGAGCTAAAAAAGTGTATAAAAGGTAATGAAGAGACGGAACTTCTTCTTAGGAAGGGAGTCGAGAAGAAGGAAAAACCAAAACCCCCTATTAGAGATGAAAGGGGGAAAATCAGAATAGGAGGTGCCCTCCTCCGCACCTACGTCTTCAATATTATTTTCAAGACTCTGTTTGAGATTGGCTTCATTGTAGGACAATACTTCCTGTATGGTTTTGAACTTAAGCCGCTTTATCGTTGCAACCGTTGGCCTTGCCCCAATACTGTGGATTGCTTCATTTCCAGGCCAACAGAAAAGACCATATTCATCATATTTATGCTTGTAGTGGCTTGCGTGTCTCTTTTGCTGAATATGTTAGAGATATATCACTTGGGATGGAAGAAACTCAAGCAAGGTATGACTAACCGTTATGTCCCTGACCCTGCTTGCAATAAAGCAGAACCTTCTAGCCCACTATCGCGAACTGCCCCAACAAGTATGGCTTTTCCGCCATATTATACTGATGCAGCCGCTGCCCCTCCAACCATGCAACATGTATATGCTAGATCTCCACTTTCTGATTTCAAAATAGCATCACTTGCTGAAGAGGCTATTGACCCATCTTATTTCAGTGGTCATCTTGACCAACATACCCTTGCCACTGAGCAGAACTGGGCCAACCTGACAGTAGAGCAGGAAAGAAAACCGGGATCAAGCAGTGCCAGTGCATGCAGTGCAACTACTTCTGCCCCAAGCAGTGGGAGAAATGAGGGAGGGAGCGATGAAGTGGTGACTCCGGTGGTTGAGAGAAGTGGAAGTAACACAAGGTCTGAAGTAGATGATGTACCAGCCACCACCACTGTAGAGATGCACCAGCCTCCAGTGTTGATAGACACAAGAAGGCTCAGCAGAGCTAGTAAGTCCAGCAGTAGCAGAGCTAGGTCAGATGACTTAGCAGTGTAGAAATGAAGCTAGAACAAGCAGACAGCCTACAATTTTAGAGGAAACATTTGCTGGGTACACATTAAAATGGAAATAGGCAAAAAAAAAAAAAAATTTGTTAAGCTACTGAGTGATACTGGTGTCTTCTGTAGTCACCTCTGTCACTGAATGAATTTTTGCAAACCATTATAATATATCATTAAATGATGGGAGTATGGTGGAAGAAAATTCAAGTTTGCTGTTATTGCACACTGTGAGTTGTAGATGGCACTTTGTGATTTTTGGATAAAATATGTTTAAGTGGGGAACTTATTCTTTGACGTCTCTAGTGTATAAATTTACAATAGTAAAATTTCTGATATTTAGGCTCCTGCATTACAAGTAGAAAAAGTGGAAAACTGATAACAAAACCCTGATGGTGGCATGTTCTACAAGGGCATCCAGTCAAGTGTTGTGTTTAAACTTGTGTCTATGGCATAATTTATGTAGAAAAACAAAAAGCCAGCACTAAATGTTCACTACAGCATTAAAAATTCCAAACTGCACTTATTGTAAAAATTTGAGATTTTTGGCAAAAAATTGCAATTTCTTGAGCTACCCCGCCACGTCACGGCAAATCTCTTTGGGGTAGTCCTACACTAAAATATTTTTATAAAATGTGACATGCGGCCTGACATATGAAATAGTAGAACTGCTCTTAGGAGCACTTACTTGGTGTTTTTCAATCCCGTCCCCATGACTGAGTCATGGCTGTGGGCGGGACAGGCCCAAGCAAATGCTGCATGAAGTAAATAGCCTGTGGACAAGGCCTGATGACTGAATGTGAACAGCCACCAACCGCCAAAATCTAGACAGGTGGAATACATCCCAAATTGGGGTGCATAGCAAGGTGGGGGTCAGCCACACACAAATTCAATGAAGAAAAACAAAAAGCCAGCACTAAATGTGCACTACAGCACTAAAAATTCCAAACTGTACTTATTATAAAAATTTCAGATTTTAATTTATAATATAATTTATTAATATAATTTATGTGCACAATGAGACATGTAAGACAATGGTCAATACAGTCATCTTTGTTGATGGCAACTAACAAACTAATAAACCACCTAATAAATTATGGTTCTCCCTTTTCAAAATTGAAAATCTACCCTTGTTTCCTAGAGTAGATTTCATTTTTTTTAAGAACAATTAAAAGAATTTGAAAACTAAGCTAAGGTAAATTTGTAAAGATAAAACAGCATATGTCTATCAAATCCAAACTATAATTTTTCAAAAATGATCTAAAGCAGTGTTTCTCAACTCCAATTCTCAAGACCCACCAACAAATCATGTTTTCAGGTTTTCCTCAATTAGGTTTTCAGGATTTCCCTAATATTGCACAGGTGATGGAATTATTCCCTGTCTAATATTGAGGAAAACCTAAAAACATGATTGTGGTTTAAAGAAAAAAAAAAAACAAGCAACACAATAAGTCATAGTTCAGGGAGATTCTTTAAGAACTCAAGTCTTGTTACGCATCAGTTCAAGATGTGGATAATACATTTATGACAAAACTATATGCCTCCATTTTTTTCAATTTAACCTTTTTTTTTGTTAAAAACTTGGGAATCCGCCAATGTAGTTCTCCTATAAGTTTTTTTTACTTTGTTGCTATTGTCATCAGATTTAGGGAGGTTATCCAACTAACCAGTGTTTCAAAATGACAAGTTTACATACAAAATATGCACATCCTATAAAATGCACATTTTTTATATATGTTATTTTCAAGCTTCTTCATTACTAATTGTATAAAAGGACATTAAATATACATTGACAATATGTCTTTGGGGTCTACTCCTACTTTTTGTTTAAAAATGTATGTCCTGTATCCTATAAAACGTGTTCTCAATTTCATCTATTCTTAGCAGATACAATGGCATTCAATCAAGATGTTAAGTGGGCAAAATTAATTAAAACTTCAGCATATTTTGATTTATTATAGGTACAATATTGTAAATTAGGAGGAGATCTGATTTAAAGTGCAGCTTCATCACAAACATTAATAGTAGATGAAGATACTCTACAAATGTCAGATAGGTGGGAGTCCAATTAGTGTGAGCTCTACTAGAATCAAATGGCAGCAGAGCTAAGAAATCATAGGTAGATGCACACACATACAGATTGGGTCCAGTATCCCTCCGCTCTCTCACACATAGACACACACAAACACATCAGGTCCCAGTATCCCTCAGCTCTTACACACACACACCTCAGGTCCTAGTATCATGCCACTCACACACACACACACACACATATCAAGTTGCAGTATCACTCTCCTCTTACTAACTCTGCGTGCGTCAGTGATACTGCTTCTGGCCAGCAGGGGGAGCAACCACTGTGGAACACAGGGGGACCTGACAGCGATGCAGATGTCTGGGACCTGGTAGGTACGATTCTCCTGAAGGGTGTCTGACTGTCATGGGTGTCTTAGGTGAATCCAGGGAAGCCTATACTGGCCCTAAGCCTGGGGCCCCTGCACTCATCCTAACACCTAGAGGTACCCTTAATGGTAGGGAAGTCAGGGCCTCCAACCTAGGCTCAATCTCCCGTCCTTCTTCCTGATGTTATGATCCCCATCCACAACCCACCACCCAGAGGGAATGGGCATGGACAGGAGACTACATGCCACAGACAAAAATAGACAAACCAGTGTAACAACTATGATAACTCATACACATGGCAACCACACACAAAGGAGTCCCTAAAGTGAATAAGGGAAAGCAACATAAAGAGGGGGAATAACAGTCTACTGGGTAACTTCCAAACCTAAACAAACACACCTGAAAATGCTGCAGCAAAACCCAATGCTGCAGCCAAAAACACAACTGAGAGAGTAAGAACAGCTCCTTCCACCTCCTGGCTCAGCTTCCAAATGATAGGAAATAACCCGCACCCTCTGGTGGAAGTTGAGGGTATAAATAGGACCTGGGCATGGTCCAAACCGGAAACACCTGACCAGGAGTCAAGAGCTGTTTGATGGAAACGTGGTATTAACCCTTTCCTCCTGAAAGGAAAGGAAATCCATCTCACAAAACAAAGTGAGACAGACTCAGAACCAATCACAAAAACCTGCAACCGAGGAAAGTCTTTGACACTGACTTCTTTTAGGGGTAAGCTTAGTTGTGTTTCCCTAAAAATAATAACTATCCGAGAAATAAGCCTTAGCACAATTTTCAAAGCAGAAAATAAAAAAATTGTCTGATTTTTGGGGAAACACGATATCTCAGTATTGGTAAAGTCTTCACTGAACACAGATCTGTGAATTGAGAATTTTGATAGTGCCTGATCAATTCTGGCAGAGAAAGAAGCTAATTTGTCTGATAAGATATATTACAAAGTCTGATATTTTCATTTGTATTGTTGTATTTTTTTTTTTAACTACAGTTAGTCTTTATGTTGCTGTTTAATTTATCAGTCTTTCATTTAACGGCATTATTAATTAGAGTCTGTAATGTAAAGTCAAATCTACAACTCACAGTTTGCATGTTATCAATGTTCCAAGATACCGTAACAGAAAAATGATGCAAGATATAAAATGATAATTAAGATTAAGCTATTTATTCCATGATGACAACACCAACTACATGGTTTATAATGAAACGTCTTCTACCAAAAAAGACACTCCAACTTTGATAGTTACATCTTAGCATAAATGATCTGATGAGATGAAGATGTTGTACATAACTCCAAAGATTATTGTCATAGAACAACACTGACGAACATGATCACCAATGGTACTTGTAAGATGAAGTAGGGAACTAATATTTTTAGAAAACGTGTAGCAATTAGATGAAAGAAAACAAAAAATATATATACATATATACGTTGCTATTCTACAAAAAAAGTGATGTCTTCTATCTGAAAAATCAAACAATGTCATAATATACCCTAAGTATTTTTTTTTCAAGATAAATCATTGCCATTGGATAGAAATTCCCGTCATGTATTCAGGTCAATTGTCTTTAATACACAATGGTAGCTAAAGTTACTATTAAGTAAGGATTGTGGAATTATACCAAAAATTCTACTGGTCGTGTGAACAGGTGGGCTGGTTGAAGATTTCTATCTATTTAGATCGAACATTGAATTGTTTTAGACTTCTAAAGTATAGAAAGAGTTGCACTTTGAAAATGATAAGTAATGCAGTATGTTTACGTTCCCCCCAATTTATAGTTTATGGCAAATCACAAGTTACTTTTTTTTATTAAGAAATATTTTTTTGTGATTTGACTTTTTCACAAAAACTTCAATAAAATCATATGAAGTCTATGTAAGTGTGACTTCAGAACATAGAATAATAATCTAAATTTATTGAAGTCTAATATACAAGGTAAAATGTTATTTTCCAAAATCCCCACATCATGAATTTACATTTCAAATGCTTTTTTTGCACCAATTTTTATTGTGAAATGTGTGCAATATATCTGTAATTTTGGTTTCTGAAAGTGTTACAGTGATCTATTTGACTTATTAATTGCACAACAAAATGAGAAATTTACTTAAAATGTGTTGATCTAAAGAAAACAAACCATTTTCTTAAGAAATCACTGCTTTAAAATTGTATTTTTAAGGCATATTTTATTTCAGAATATTGTTGCACCATGTTCTCTGTGTTGGTTTCAACAAATGTTTTTTTGTGACACATAATTATGTTGGATGTATGTGTCCTGGAGTTTGAAGAACAAAAGTCAGATTATTTCAATAGCAAATTTAAACAACACACACACACATATATATATATATATATATATATATAATCTTTCAAAACTGATAATTAGGTTAATGGTTTACATTTTGGGGAACAGTAGAACTTGAAATTTAAATTTTTTATCTGGTCAATTTCTAATCTTAGATTTTGTTTATTTTATGCTACATAATTATTCCATTTATTTTTTTTCTATCAATTCAGATTTAATTTTTTCTACTCCATACAGACAATTATATGATGAAATTCTAGCTTACTAGATACTGTTTATACATACTGCAATACCTAGCGTAACCATTATAATAAAGCAACTTTATAACATATCTTATCAGAGATATCTCCTCTTGGATTTATCTTTCAATCTCCACTCATAGGTAAAATGTGTAAAATCTGTATTCACTAAAGAAAGATTTCTACATTACTGAGAAAGCAAATAGCAGTTGGTGCTCATAAGATTCAATGGAGGAAAGAGCTAGAGGCAGAGAGACATGTTGCTGCAAGTTCTCCTAAAATCACAGTTACACTTTAATAATAAAGCGGTATGTAATAAAATTCTAACTTTCCACTAGTGACGACTAAAGGCAGCCAAAGCCCCAATTTAAATGAAGCTATAAAAAAATAATCAGAGGAGCTAAAGGCAGAGACAGACATTCCCGCTGTAAGTTCTCCTAAAATTACAGTTACACTTTAATAATAAATCAGTATGTAATAAAAGCTTTAATAAGCTTTAATAATAATAATAATAATTATAATTTAATGAAAGCTTTAATAAGCTTTCACTAGTAATGATTTAAGGCAGCCAGAGTCCCAATTTCAATAAAGCTCGAAAAAGAAAATCAGGAAGAGCTAGAAGTAGAGACAGACATTCTGCTGCAAGTTCTCCTAAAATTACAGTTACACTTTAATAATAAAGGGGTATGTAATAAAATTCTAAGCTTGCACTGGTGATGTTTTAAGGCAGCCAGAGTCTCAATCCCATGACGCTATAAAAAAAAATCAGGAGGAGCTAGTGGCAGAGACAGACATTCTGCTGCAAGTTCTCCTAAAATCCCAGTTACACTTTAATAATCAAGGGGTATGTAATAAAATTCTAAGCTTGCACTGGTGATGTTTAAGGCTGCCAAAGTCTCAATCCAATGACGCTATAAAAAAAAAATCAGGAGGAGCTAGAGGCAGAGACAGACATTCTGCTGCAAGTTCTCCTAAAATTACAGTTACACTTTAATAATAAAGGGGTATGTAATAAAATTCTAAGCTTGCACTGGTGATGTTTTAAGGCAGCCAGAGTCTCAATCCCATGACGCTATAAAAAAAAATCAGGAGGAGCTAGTGGCAGAGACAGACATTCTGCTGCAAGTTCTCCTAAAATCCCAGTTACACTTTAATAATAAAGGGGTATGTAATAAAATTCTAAGCTTGCACTGGTGATGTTTAAGGCTGCCAAAGTCTCAATCCAATGACGCTATAAAAAAAAATCAGGAGGAGCTAGAGGCAGAGACAGACATTCTGCTGCAAGTTCTCCTAAAATTACAGTTACACTTTAATAATAAAGGGGTATGTAATAAAATTCTAAGCTTGCACTAGTGATTTTTAAGGCAGCCAGGCCTCAATTTCAGTGAAATTATAAAAAAATAATCACAGAATTATTTTTACCTATTCAAATGCAGGGAAAAAAAACCAAAGACAAATCTATAGTCCCCAAAATGTAGTTCATTAACTATTACTGCAATAATTTTACAATGTCTTCAAATTTGTTTTGCTTATTTGCACCTTCCCACAATGAAATGAGTAAATTATGTTTTAATTATTTTATCAGTTTTGTGCTAAAACTTTTCCCAAATGTTTCAGGGCTGCTATGGCTTCTGCAGATACTAAAATACAGATGATTCCTAAATGTTTTGATCTTCATTTGTATAATTCCAAAACACTAAAGGTTCTATTTTTGAATCATGATCCATATTAGCAACTGATATTTGGTAATTTATATGCAAAACGTTTTTTTTTTATCAAGGATGTGTCTACACTTTCTCAGGTGGTTCTAAAAGTGTGGTCAACCAACTCTACCAAAGAAGTTCAAAGAATTAGAGGCTAGACAAAGGACTGTCATAGCAGTTCATGATCCACTTTGTTTCAGAGTTACATGTATCTAATGAGTTGCTTATTGTATTTAAGAAATAAATCTTTCCGCTATAGGACTGTTGTAATACACAGAATACCTTTTTGATTTATCCAATTAAAGGGGGATACCTAGGTTAGCATAAGTCAAAAGTTGCTCCCCGGGACTTCCAACGATCATCAGTACAGAAGACACAAAAGGTGTCCTCATATGTGGCCATGCTTGGTTCCGCAATAGTATTATTCAATTTAGCACCGTGGCCCCATCGCTGATCAGTAGTGATCCCAAGGGCGAGACCTCATTCAATGATTCATTGATGGTCAATTCTAAGGATAGGATATCAATACCTTTTCCAATAAAATCTCTTTAAGTCAAGAACATATATTCCAAATGTACAGAAATAATACTTTAGTCTAAGAATAATATTTAAGAAATTTCAGCCCATCTGCAACATTTACATGAATAATGTAATTTGGAAGCATACATTGATTTACGTATAGAGGTTTGTGCTGCAACCGAAAGCTTATAAAGAGGTTTATTGTTGCCTAAAAGATGTTTTTGTTTATTTTTTTTTCATTACAAAACCTCATAATAAAAGGAAATAGTCTTTCTGGGCAGTCAGGGACTTGTAATTTCAAAGATAGCAGCAAGATTGTTTAAAGTGCTGTCTTTAAGGAAGTGCCTTGTGTATTAAATTCTGTAAGGACAAGTTGATGTAAATGTTAATTTACCTCAAATGTTTACAAACCTGTTACTAAATAAACTTTTTGTACCAAAATGTTGACTCTTTCATTCTATGAGTGTATGTCTCCTGGTTTATGATGAACTGTCGCTGGGCACATACAAATGAGAAAATAAACGTCAACATTGAACAATAAGTCTCATTTATTAAAACTGTTGAAAATAAAATCTAATTTTGTTTCCCATACCAAAGATTATTTTTTTTTTAACTGAAGCAAAAAGAAAGCTACTATGTGATTAAAAGCAGGGTTTTTTTAAGTTTGACAGTTTTGATCAATGGCTCAGGGTTTTGTCAATAGAGAGGTACTTGTGAAGATTAGTGATGGCCGAACTCGCAGATATCCAAGAACAACAGGAATAACCGGATTTTAAAACAAAAAACAAAACGGTTCTAGCCCAGAATTGATCCTGGATATCTGGCCAGATGTCGTTCCCCATATAAGTCTATGGGGACTAGAATCCGGCACATAAAAATGGTGGTAGAAGGGATAAGAGGATTAGAGCAAGCGTGTTATACTTTCAGTTACAGAACTGAAGGTGGAACGCGTAGGCACCAAAAAAGGGTGACTTGCCAGTGGATTAATTACGACGGTTATTTAATGCAAACCCACCAAAGGTAGGTAAGATGACCAATTTTTAAAATATCAACCAGGGAGGAAGCAGTCCTGCACTACTGTGGGGTTACCTTGTAATACTGCTGTAAAAGAAGAAAGTCTGCCTCTGGAGGTAAATGCTGGCTCAGGGTGCACGCTCCACAGTGAGGATATCTCCAAGATGAAAACCAGTAGAAGGATCACACAGTCAATGTTAGAAAATCCCATTTATTTAAACGTGTGCATAAAAACCGTGGGGAAGAGACCGGGTGCAGCAGCTCAGAGGACAATGGCTATTGCGCGCTTGCTTGCGCTTCAACAGGTCCTAAGGAGTGACCAATATTTATAGTTATCGGACACAAAACATCTTTGGTAAGTCTCCAAACTTTGATTTAAGCATTCAGTCTGCCCATTAGATTGAGGATAAAATGCTAAGGAAAAAGACAGATGTACCCCCAGACGAGAACAAAACGTACTCCAAAATTTAGAGACCAACTGGGTACACCAATCTGGCACCACAGAAAAGGGAACTCTGTGAAGCGTCACGATCTCAGAAACAAACAAATGAGCTAAAGATTTTCAATTGGGAGAACAGGTAAAACAAAGAAGTCTGCAATTTTACTCAATCTATCCACCACTACTAAGATCACCATCTTTCCAGAGGACGAAGGAAAGTCAGAAGTAAAGTCCATAGATAAATGAGTCCATGGTCTGTTAGGTATAGTCAAAGGTAGGAGAGACCCGGACAGACAAGTTTGAGATATCTTAGAACGTGCGCAGACATTACAGGTAGACACAAACTCCACTACTTCCTTATGCAACCTTGGCCATCGAAAATAACAAGAAAGGAGATCAATGGTCGCTTTATTACTTGGATGTCCTGCTAGGACCGAGTTTTGTTCTTTTAAAATTTTAAAGTGCAACTGCAAGGGCACAAATAATTTCTGAGGGGCAGGAAGCAGGGGCGTCCCCCTGAACCTTCAGCACCTCACCTTCAAGCTCAGAACATACAATAGAGACAACCACCCCCTTGTGTAAACTAGAGACAGAGTCATCCAAGCTACTTCTCCCAGAAAAACTCCGGGAGAATGCATCAACTTTAAAATTTTTAACCCTGGGATTATAGGTAACCACGGAGTTAAACCTGGTAAAAAATAAGGCCCACCTTGTCAAAGATTAAGGTGAATGTTCACCCATATCCATTATTGGCCACAACAATATTATGTTGAGAAGCCCAGCATCACAGCCTAGCACTTCCCTGCTCACGCCTCCTTCACTTGCAGAGCGCACAAGCAGGAGATGCGGTAAAACTCCGCCCACAGCCCAGTCACTCACCGAGACTAGAGCCGGCTGTGGTGATGTAAGGTGAGCAGGAAGTTGATGTGACATCACCGGATCCCCGAGGTCACGGAACCCGGGGGTCAAGCGATGGGGATGAGTAGTCCACAATAGCGCCACTCACAGGCACTATTGGCAACACATGGTATTTGAGAAAAACCTTGTTTCTCAACATAATATCGTTATGGCCAATAATAAAGGTGGGTGAACCACTTCTTTAAGGTGGTTAGCATATTCAAGGGGCAGAAGATTTTTATGATCAGTAGTCACAGAAACAGGGTGAACTGCCCTTTCCAAAAATTCCTGCCTTTCCTCAAATACCAGATTGATAGCCAACAGTTCCCTGTTGCCAATATCATATTTCCTTTTGCCCGTCGACAACTTCCTTGATAAAAAAATGCACAAAGATGCTACTTACCAGAACATGGTCCTAGAGACAACACACGCCTACACCCTCACCTCGGATGCATCAACCTCAACAATAAATGGTTGTGAAACATTAAGTTGGAAGGAGCACGGGTGTCGTAGCAAAGCATCTCTTTAAAGAAGAAAATGCCCGACAGGTGACGTCGGACCACCTAGAAAAGTCTGTACCTTTCGTAGTCATATCAGTGAGGGAGGTTTGATAATCAACAAGAAGTTCCAATGAACTTCCTATAATATATAAAATATATAAATGTCTGGGAAGCTAGATTCTAGCTATAAAGGGGAGTGAACACAGCCTGGTTATAAGGCGGAGTGCTCAATCAGAAAGAGATGCACTATAAACATCTATATATATAATCAGCAGTTGTGGATGTCCACCTATTCCGGCATGCACTGCAGCACAGTTGCGCAGCCACAGTTTGAACCATGCTCCAGCTTCCAGGTCCTCACTGCACGCACGCACACACACACACACACACACATACGCACGCATGCATACAATGAACACAGACACAAACACTGCTGTATACTCACCTGTCCGGGGCCGCCGCTTCTGCTGTCAGATGTTTACTGCAGTTGAATGCTTTGTGGCGCCGTAAAGCATTCAACTGCAGTGAAGCCATAACATCCAGCAGCGGCCGCTCCGTACACCAGAACCAGCAGGAGCACATTACTAAACAATGCGCTTATTACTGCAGGGCACACTACTGCAAGGGACATCAGCCCCCCCAACAGATCTGTATGCCCCCAGCCCCCTCATCAGATCTGTATGCCCCCAGCTCCCCTCATCAGATCTGTATGCCCCTAGTTCCCCCCACCAGAACTGTATGCCTCCAGCCCCACCAGATCTGTATGCCTCCAGCCTCCCTCACCAGATCTGTATGCCTCAAGCCGCTCCCACCAGATCTGTATGCCTCCAGCCCCCTCACCAGAACTGTATGCCCCCCACCAGAATTGTATGCCCCCAGCCCCCCCACCAGATCTGTATGCCCCCAGCCCCCCCACCAGATCTATATGCCACCAGCCCCCGCACCAGATCTGTATGCCCCCAGCCCCCCTCATCAAATCTGTATACCACTAGCCCCCCTCACCAGAACTGTATGCCCCCAGCCCCCCCACCAGATCTGTTTGCCTCCAGCCCCCCCACCAGATCTGTATGCCTCCAGCCCCCCCTTACCAGATCTGTATGCCCCCAGCCCCCCTCACCAGAACTATATGCCCACAGCCCCCCTCACCAGATCTGTATGCCTACAGCCCCCACCAAATCTGTATGCCTCCAGCCCCACTCACCACTGCTTCTGTAAGCACCACTAAGCATGGACAGATGTTCATTGCCATGGTGACTGGGCTCATATTCATTGGCCAATACATATGATAAATATCTCTTTTTTCAAATATTCCTATAGCAGTAATGCAATGCCAGAGTTCCCTTATTCATTGTTAGCATTTTAGTGTGCAGCTGTATATGTTTTGTTGTTATATTGTGTTTTCAGCTAGCACCTGTTCACACCTGTTGGATGTGCGGACAGTCTTTTTATATATTTATAGAACTTCCTATAATAATTAGCAAACCCCAGAAAGCATCGTAGTGCTTTCAGATTTTCAAAAGGATCCCACTCCAGAACAGCATGGACTTTGGATCCATCCGGAATCCAGCAGATGACACCAGGAAACCCACAAATTGCATCTCATGCACGGCAAATACACACTTTTCCAGTTTGGCATACAGTTTATTATCATGTACTATATGTAGTACCTGCCTGAAAGGTACATGATGTGTTTTGACTTCGGACAAGTAAATCAAAATATCTTTGAGGTATACCACCACAAATCTACCCACCAGGCAATGGTAAATGTCATTGACATGTTGAAAAATGGCGCAGACATTCGTCAAACATAAAGACATGACTAAGTTTTCATAATGCACTTCAGGCGTGTTAAGACCATTTTCAACTCATACCCTTCTCTGATTCCAATCAGATTATAGGCCCTCTCTTGGATCCAACTTAAGGTACCGTCACACTAAGCGACGCTCCAGCGATCCCACCAGCAACCTCACCTGGCAGGGATCGCTGGAGCGTCGCTACATGGGTTGCTGGTGAGCTGTCACACAGGCAGATCTCACCAGCAACCAGTGACCAGCCCCCAGCCAGCAGCGACGCGTGGAAGCATGCTGCGCTTGGTAACTAAGGTAAATATCGGATGACCAACCCGATATTTACCTTGGTTACCAGCGCACACCGCTTAGCGCTGGCTCCCTGCACACCTAGCCACAGTACACATCGGGTTAATTACCCGATGTGTACTCTGCTACGTGTGCAGGCAGCAGGCAGCCGGCTTCTGCGGACGCTGGTAACCACGGTAAACATCGGGTTACCAAGAAGCCCTTACCTTGGTTACCCGATATTTACCTTCGTTACCAGCGTCCGCCGCTCTCACACTGCCAGTGCCGGCTCCTTATTACCCCGATTTGCCAACGCACCAGGGCAAATCAGGAAGAGCCGGGTACAGTCCCAGAACTGTCGCATCTAATGTATGCGGCAATTCTGGGCGGCTGTTGGCTGATATTGTTAGGCTGGGGGGCTCCCCATAACGTGGAGCTCCCCATCCTGAGAATACCAGCCTTCAGCCGTATGGCTTTATCTGGCTGGTTTTAAAATTGGGGGGGACCGCACGCCTTTTTTTTTAATTATTTAATTATTTATTTCACTGCACAGTATAGACACGCCCACCGGCTGCTGTGATTGGGTGCAGTGTGACACCTGTCACTCAGCGTGGGGGCGTGTCTCACTGTAACCAATCATAGGCGCCGGTGGGCGGGGAAAGCAGGGAATACGAGATTGTTTAATGGGCGACCGGCTTTTTCAAAATAGTAAAAGCCGCCGGAGCAGTGTGAATGCTGTGCAGCGCCGCGCCGGGGATCGGGGATCAGTGAGTATGAGAGAGGGGGTAAGAGAGATAGACTGACATGGACAGAGAGTGAGGGACAGAGATAGTGACCGACTGACAGAGATTACTGAATGACAGACATTGTGAGGCGCTTCAGAACGCAGCTTTTCAGCTGCGCTCTGAAGCGGACCTTTTTTAAGCTGCGGTGCAGAGCGCACACCTGCGCACATAGCATCAGAAATCAAAATTGTATGAGGGATGTCACATGTTACAATTGACTAGGTTCGTGCAACAAAACGCTCAATTCTAGACAAAGATACGATGTGTTTGCGATCAACGGTTTTGCGTTCAATCCTGATCGCACGTAGATGTCACACGCAGATACCTCACAAACGATGCCGGATGTGCGTCACTTACAACTTGACCCCAACGACGGATTGTGAGATATATTGAAGCGTGTGTAGCGGGCTTTAGCCAGCATATTTCAGGAGAGGCCATGAGTCCATGAAAACCAAGAACCCACCATCATTTTGGATCCCATCGCACTATCCAAAAGGATAGATATGATTTCAGTGTTAGTACCTATAACAATCTTAGGAGGTAAAATATAATGCGGAGGAAATATAAACACCCAGGTTGTAATCTTCCACACAACCTGGGGTCAGAAGGTTTCAGACGACTTCCTTTACTTTTTAGTACACAATGGACAGACCCCGATAAAATGACCCTTATGACCACAGAAGAAACACACCCTGTCTTGCGGTGAACCACAAGGGATCCAGAATGAGAGGAAGCCCCCCCTTAACTGCATGGGTTCATCAGAGCTTAAAGGAAGGACTTAGAAAGCACTACAGGGGCAGAGTTATAATAGGTATTTGAGGCATCAACCGAAACATATCGCCAGAGCAATGGCGGCCTCTAATGCTTCAAGAGCTTCATATAACACCAATGCATCCTTGAGCCTTTCTGAAGGAAGGAAACATATAAATAACCCATCATATGACACTCAGGGGGGTCACTCACTCGGTCTTCTCAGAACATATGCTGCTGTGCCTGCAGGATCTCCAGGATCTCAGGAAAGATGGGTGGGGAATCTAATGGGGTGATCTAATAGAGAAATGGACTATTTTGTTTCAATTACTTACATATTCTGTATTTTGTTACAATAAGAACAATCCATTAAATCGCTATGTTTTTGATACGCATTATCATGATATCTTCATTGGACAATTGCATCTGATGAACAAGTCTTTGAATTTAAAAAATTATACACAGAAAGTATATTTAACATAGGGAAATTAGGGTACAGACTCAGGTGAGTTGCAGGAGGTGTCCTCTCTTCCTATCGCCAGGGCCTTCCTTCCATACCATCCCCGTTGTAACCTTTGTGTTGTGCTGCATGCCAAGCATCTATACGCTCTTGTATTACATTATAACCGGCCCATTTTTTTCCCCTGATCTTGAATGAGTCCTGTAGAGGCCCTTGTAAAACTGGTGCAGAGCATGTCCCTTGGTTTGGCAGGGTCCCAGGGTTTTAAAAGCGGGTTGCGGGTCTGGAATTCAGAACAAAACTCCTCTGCCAGCCAGTCTCCCTGCTGGAGCTTGCATATCTGAGACGCGGCAAGAGAGACATGTTCAGGGTCATTATAGGCATGGCCTAGGGATACCAAAAACTCTTTGATTGACTGAAGCCGAAGAGAAATGGTCAGAAGAGAAAAGGCCCAGGGTGTAGATGGAGCTTTAAATCAAACTTGCCGTCTTCAGAGAAAACAAAAAATGTATTTGCCCGCCCGCAAAATCTGTCCGGAAGCGCCACTTTGAGTTCAGGTATAGTATAGCTGGTTGAAAGACCCGCTGTTGTGGTGGCAAAACCCTGGACCGTAGGTCTGCCAAACTGAGGAACAGGCTCTGCACCCATTCTACAAGGGCCTGTACAGGATCCATTCAAGATCCGGTGAAAAAAGAATGGCCTGGTTATAATGTCATGCCAAAGTGTACAGATGCTCAGCGACCAGTGCAACGCAAAGGTGACAATGGGGATGGTATAGAAGGAACGTTCTGACAATAGCGAGAGGGGAAACTCACCTAAGCCTTTACCCTAAGCTCCCTATTTTAAATATACTTTCGGTGTATATATTATTAAGTTCAAGGACTTGTTCATCAGATGTGATACTCTATGGGGTACTTTGCACACTACGACATCGCAAGCCGATGCTGCGATGCCGAACCCGATAGTCCCCGCCCCTGTCTCAGCTGCGATATCATTGTGATAGCTGCCGTAGCGAACATTATCGCTACGGCAGCTTTACATGCACTCACCTGCCGTGCGAAGTCACTCTGGCCGGCGAACCACCTCCTTATTAAGGGGGCGGTTCGTGCGGCGTCACTGCGACGTCACACGTCAGGTGACCAATAGGAGCGGTGGGGCAGAGATGAGCGGGATGTAAACATCCCGCCCACCTCCTTCCTTCCTTCCGCATTGCAGCCGGGACGCAGGTAGGAGATGTTCCTCGCTCCTGCGACTTCACACACAGCGATGTGTGCTGCCGCAGGAACGAGGAACAACATCGGACGTCGCTGCAATTATGGAATTCGTCGACGCTACACCGATGATACGATCACGACGCTTTTGCTCTCGTTAATCGTATCATCTAGGATTTACACACTACGATGTCGAGAGCGACACAGGAAGTGCGTCACTTTCGACATGACCCCATCGACATCGCACCTGCCATGTCGTAGTGTGCAAAGTACCCCTAATGAAGATACCACAATAATTCTTATCAAAAACATATAGGTTTAATGGATTGCTCTTATTGTAACAAAATACAGAATATGTTAGCAATTGAAAAAAAATAGTCAATTTCTCTATTAAATCATCTAAAGGCGCAGCAGCATGTGTTCTAAGAAGACTCTAAAGGCCACGTTACACACAGAGATAAATCTGCGGCAGATCTGTGGTTGCAGTGAAATTGTGGACAATCGGTGCCAGGTTTGTGGCTGTGTACATATGGAACAATATGTCCATGATTTCACTGCAACCACAGATCTGCCAAAGATTTATCTCTGTGTGTAAAGTGGCCTTAAGGGGACTAAGAAAGGCTTTGGCCAACCTGATGCAATTGTACCGCCCCGCGCTCGGCTGGCAGCCGAGCCGCTCAGATCCGGACTCGTCAGTGGGTGACTCCGGGGTCACGTCGCTCTGAAGGGAGGCTAGCGCTACGTGAGGGGTTTCGGTGGGGAGGTTCACGGCCGGGGCCGTGGTGTTTAGGGATTTAAGTTTGTGACGCCACCCACGGGTTGTGGTGAATGTGGACACCACCGCTGCCGTTAACTAGGCTCCCGGGGACGGTGTTGTGCAGCCTGTTGTTGACCCCTCCGTGGGCAGGGGGTGATGGTCCCGGGGCCCGATGGTTTCGAGGTGCGGTGTGTTAGTGCGGTGCGGTGCGGTGCCCGAGGGCACTGTTGTACTCACTATGACAGATACACCGGAGTCTCTGGTAAACCAAAAGGATGGTGGTCGGTTCCCGCAGCCGGCTGCGTTTGGTCCCCCACAAGGTTCAGTGGTCCCCGCCTTTCTCCTGCACCTCGTTTTGTAGATTTTGACTGCCTATGCTTCAGCGATGGTAGTCCGCTCCCCGGCTTGGTGTGTGCTGGGAGAGCCCGTTTGCTCGCAGACGCTGGCCCGTGTGATCTCTCTGCCTGAGTGGTAGCTTTCTATCCCCCTCGTTGGGCTGTTGTCTTCAGTCGGGACTTGGGTGGGAAAGAACCTAAGGTCCAGACTCCAATCAGTGAATTTGACTCGGTCCAGTGGTTTCTGGGCCTCGTTCTGGGTCTGAGTACCCCTCCTGGTGCTCCGGTTTCCAGTCGGTTCCCCGGTTCAGTACCGGTGGGCCACTACCTTGTCCCAGGCCCCTTACGGTTCCACCAGCCGTCTTCCCGGCTCCTGCAGGCGGCAACCACCGTCTGCCTCCTGGCCACAGGGTATCTGGGCTACGACCCAAATCCCTGACAGACGTTTACTCCTTCTCAACTTATCTCTTTCACCTCCAAAACTCATCTGCTTGTTTTTCCCGCCTCAGGCTATCCGAACTCCTCGGTGGGCATGGCCAATTGCCTGGCTCCACCCCCTGGTGTGAACGTCAAGACCTGAGAGGGGTGACTCAGGGTTTTTAGGTCGGCTGCTGTTACCTTGTTAGGGGACGGGTGTTTGTGCAAGGGCCTGTCTGTGACTACCTGGCTAGTCCAGGGCGTCACACAATCACCACAGCTAAACATACAGAAATACATATGTAATGTCAGCAGATATATATGTATGTTCCCAATACAATGTATTATCAAAATTGGGATTTTTACATTCCCCCATTGTAGGTGACAAACATCATCGAATGGAGCCCTCAAAGTAGATAAAGTCATCTTTAGGATAATAGATCTTTTTTCTTCTTCTTTGGCAATCAAGTTTTAATGTAAATAAAAATAATAATAATAATCAATATTGAATTATTGCTATATGTTTAGTAATATAATAATGCACTGATGCACATACCACTGGTGCAGCCGGTACAACTGCACCAGCACCTGGAGTTGAAGAGGGGCCCATGCAGAGCAGTAAGTAATGAGGGCCATCTTGCCAGTTGATTGGAGCCCAAGACCCTGAGGGGTCTATGGCCAAATTGCCCTCATCAATCATAACTTGCGATGCGGAAGTGATCCTGCTGCTCCATTACACAGTGCCGCAGGAATCCATTCTCTATGGCTAGAATGTAGTTGCTCCTGTGAAGTGATGATGTCGCGGGCGGAGGGGATGGGAACGCCGCTCGTCTGGGATCGCTGGTGCTCGGGTCCGGTGCTTCTGCTCCTCGGTGGCTCGAGCACGGGGCCGGACCCAGGGCTTGAACAGCGCCTCCTCGCCCACGAGTGAAAAGGGAAGGTTAGTGGTGGGATGTTTGGGGATGTCGGTCGTGACGCCACCCACAGGTTGTGGTGATGGTGGGCACCACCGCTGCTGGTGACGGGGGATCGCGGGAGCGATGGTGGAGAGCAGCTGAGGTGTTGACCCCTCCGTGGGTAGGGGCTGTTGGTCCCGGGGCCCCGGTTGGAGAGTATGGAGGAGGTATAGGTGCAGGTGTCGATGCGGGGAGGAAGCGTGGGCGCGGGTGCAACGTTGCAGTGCAGTGCGAAGCCGGATGGCACTGTTGTACTCACTCAGACACAGAAGGACAGAGTCTCTGGTAAACCAAATGGCTGGATAGATGGGGCCCACAGCCGGCTGCGGTGTTCTCGCTCTCCCCGGATGGATTGATGGTGGCTGTCGTTTTCCTGCACCTGTGTATGTGTGTTTAACTCCTATGGCTTCCCACGGGTAGTCCACTCCCCGGCGTGTACGTGTCGGGAGAGCCCGTTTTGCCCGCAGGCGCTGGCCCTTGCATCTCTGGCCCTTGGCGGTGGCACTTATCCGGACGGGTTGGGCTGTTGCCTTCTGACGGGACTTGGGTGGGAATGAACCCCTGAGGTCCAGACCGCAATCAGAGAATTTGACCTCTTTGGCGGCTCCTAGCCTAGTCGGGGTCTGAGCACCCTGCCTTGGTGCTTGGCTTCAATCTGCTCCCCGGTTCGGTACCGGCGGGCCACCGCCCGACCCAGGTCCTACGGTTCCGCTGACCTCCACCAACTCCTGCAGATGGCCACCACCGTCTGCCGACCTTGCTGATCGTGCCTGGGCTCCAACCCAGACACTCACAGTTTTTACTCCTCACACTTCCACTCTCAACTCCCGAACTCAACTAACTACTTTTTCCCGCCTCCAGGCCTGTGAACTCCTCGGTGGGTGGGGTCAATTGCCTGGCTCCGCCCCACCTGGTGTGGACATCAAGCCTGGAGGGTGGCAACAAGGATTTTGTTTGACTGGTGTCACCTACCCAGGGGAAGGGTGTGTGTGTGTGGTGTTACTGTACTGTGACCCCTGGGGGTCCAGGGCGTCACAATGATGTCACCAAAAGGGTTGGGTCTTCCTCCTCCAGCGCGGAGCTGATCCTATCATCCAGTGCTTAGCACTGTGCTAATGTGCTGTAGCTGCAGGAGATGATGATGGTTCTGGAGTGGTCACACAGACGACTGAGGGGCTGGACCATGGAGCAAGGGGCTAATTGGGAGTAATGAGAGGCAGTGTTTGCTTTTTGTTGGCACAGGATAATTGGATGCTCCTACATGGGTGCTGGATATTGGCGCTTGGTAGAGGGAAGGTGTGGCAGTGTGAGGCATTATGTTATATATATATATATATATATATATATATTTATATTTGTAGCTTTTTTCCATAAAGGGAGGGGGCCCAAGCTATCAGTGTCCACCCTTATAGTAATGTGGATTCATGTTATGGTAAGCCATGACTGATATTCATATAAAGTGCATAATTAGACTTTCCTAAGTCTAAAACAATGCAAATGGATTTGATCATCATCTGATGTCATCTGGTCATCACGTGGCATCTTCTCATCTTCATCCAATGTCTGTTGATTCTTTCCAGCATAAACATAGTCTTTACATGATAACTACTTTGGTGTGGATGATTGCATATATATATGCTGCAGTCCATAATTGCATTCATTGTTGTTCAGCCCACAAACTTTACTCTTTATTGCAAAGTCCATATTTCAATCAAAGTCCATAAATCAAATGTTGATAAGAAAGCAATTTCCATAAATGAAACATACTGTGTCAGCTAAACTTACTTTGGTCACCTTGGATATTCCTGGCCTGATATCCTTTCTGGAATAGGTGCTGTGATGTCTTTGGTCATCATAGCAACAGTTAACTTTGGGCATCATAGCAAGGGTTAACTTTGACACTTCCCTAATTTAGAATATTCCTAATCCTCAGAGGATATGTCAGGGTTGCAGATTACTGACAATACCATTTTGTGATGTTTTGCAGGTGATAACAATCACTGAAACTTGATAATAACATTGTCCATTTTGGGATCATAGGATCATCCACTGAAGTCCTGATTGTCAGAGGTGGGAGTTATTTGTAATTGACAAAGTCTTATTTATGACTTTACCTTTAGGACTTTTGGATATCAGCTTTTTCTTCTTGCGACTTTTGTAGAATCACTTGGATTTAGGAATAGTATAAGTCTTGTGCGACAAATTCCCCTCTAGTCGGTGGGTCCCCCTGCATCCAGTGTTTGGCAATTACTTTCCTTGCCGCATACAGCAGTCTGGCTATCACTATTTTAAAATTGTTGTCTACTCTAATTTCTTCCACGGAACCTAAAAGACATACCAGGGGTTGTCTTGGAAGTTTACATCTATAAGTTCCTTGTATTCTATTAAGAACAGTTATCCAAAAGGGTGCCAACCTGGGGCACATCCACATCATGTGAAAAATGCCGTCACCTTCTCCATCTAGGACAGTCGGAGTTACTCCTCAATCCCATTTTACACATAATTAGCGGGAATCTATATGCCCTATGCACCACGTAGAGGTGGGATAATCTTGCTGGTTCACTCATTGATAATTTCGGTATGTATTCCAAAACACTATCCCATACCTCATCAGTGATCCCGTCTATCTCTGCCTCCCATTTAGTCCTAGTGTTTACAGGGTGATCAAGCAAATATGTATGCAGTAGATCCCTATATATAGTAGATATGATTCCTCTTGTGGGTCCACTACTACACACATATTTCAGTACTAGGTCTGCTTGTATCAGCAATGATTGCTTAACCCCATGAGCCACCACTGCATGCGCCAACCGTTTGTACTGGTACCACCCACGTGGGGATATCCCAAACTCATCCTGTATTTGTGTAAACGATTTCAAACGTCCCTGGCTAAGAATTTGCCCCATATACCGTATACCTTTACAAGCCCATTCCTTAATTTTGCCTATCTTGTATATCTCAGAGCAGTTTTCATTGTCCCACAACGGAGAGAATCCAGTTATTGCTGTAATCCCTCTTATTTGCTTGATCTTCCTCCAGATTCTATTCAACAGGCTAAGTGTGGGGCTCATTTTTCCTATTCTCCCAAATGATCCGTCCTCCAGTCCGAACACTAATGGTTTCCGATGCTGAACATGCCCTAACAGTCTGGATGCTGGGTCTACCACCCCTAAATCTGCCCATCCCCTGAAATGTTGACTCTGAGCTGCCAGATAATATATTCCCGGATATTGGTAATGCTAGCCCCCCCTCATCCTTCGGTCTCTGTAGCGTCTCGAGTTTAAGTCTGGCTTGTTTGTTCTTCCATATTAGAGCACGGAACAAGGAATGTATCTCCTTAAAGTGACTCTGAGGGATCCAAACAGGAGAATTGTGCAATACATAGAGTATCTTGGGCATAAGCACCATTTTAATAAGATTAATCCATCCTATTACTGATAAATAAAGCTTGTTCCAAGCAGTTATCTTACTTCGCAGTTGCTTCAGCAAAGGGACTAGATTAATAGTAATGTAATTCCCAATTGGCATGGATACCTGAATGCCCAGATATCTAAACTGGTCCACAACTCGCAGTCTGTTGATTTCATCACCCAGGATCAACCTATCCACTCCCGCGTCCACCTGAAACAGATTCTATTTGTTCCAATTGATAGTCAGTCCAGAGATCCCCCCGTACCACTCGATCACCTGTATGGCACAGCTCAACGATGCCCCTGGGTCTCCCAGAAACAATAGAATGTCGTCTGCATAGAGGGATATCTTTTCTTCTAGATGGCCAAATACAAATCCCTTTATGTCTCTGTTCTGCCGTATAGCAGCCGCCAGTGGTTCCACTGCCAGAGCAAAAAGGAGAGGCGAGAGCGGACATCCTTGGCGAGTACCCCTTTGTAGATCCACCATGTGTGACAACATTCCATTAATCCTCACTTTAGCTACTGGTCTAGTATATACAGTTAGGTCCAGAAATATTTGGACGGTGACACAATTTTCGCGAGTTGGGCTCTGCATGCCACCACATTGGATTTGAAATGAAACCTCTACAACAGAATTCAAGTGCAGATTGTAACGTTTAATTTGAAGGTTTGAACAAAAATATCTGATAGAAATTGTAGGAATTGTACACATTTCTTTACAAACACTCCACATTTTAGGAGGTCAAAAGTAATTGGACAAATAAACCAAACCCAAACAAAATATTTTTATTTTCAATATTTTGTTGCGAATCCTTTGGAGGCAATCACTGCCTTAAGTCTGGAACCCATGGACATCACCAAACGCTGGGTTTCCTCCTTCTTAATGCTTTGCCAGGCCTTTACAGCCGCAGCCTTCAGGTCTTGCTTGTTTGTGGGTCTTTCCGTCTTAAGTCTGGATTTGAGCAAGTGAAATGCATGCTCAATTTGGTTAAGATCTGGTGATTGACTTGGCCATTGCAGAATGTTCCACTTTTTTGCACTCATGAACTCCTGGGTAGCTTTGGCTGTATGCTTGGGGTCATTGTCAATCTGTACTATGAAGCGCCGTCCGATCAACTTTGCGGCATTTGGCTGAATCTGGGCTGAAAGTATATCCCGGTACACTTCAGAATTCATCTGGCTACTCTTGTCTGCTGTTATGTCATCAATAAACACAAGTGACCCAGTGCCATTGAAAGCCATGCATGCCCATGCCATCACGTTGCCTCCACCATGTTTTACAGAGGATGTGGTGTGCCTTGGATCATGTGCCGTTCCCTTTCTTCTCCAAACTTTTTTCTTCCCATCATTCTGGTACAGGTTGATCTTTGTCTCATCTGTCCATAGAATACTTTTCCAGAACTGAGCTGGCTTCATGAGGTGTTTTTCAGCAAATTTAACTCTGGCCTGTCTATTTTTGGAATTGATGAATGGTTTGCATCTAGATGTGAACCCTTTGTATTTACTTTCATGGAGTCTTCTCTTTACTGTTGACTTAGAGACAGATACACCTACTTCACTGAGAGTGTTCTGGACTTCAGTTGATGTTGTGAACGGGTTCTTCTTCACCAAAGAAAGTATGCGGCGATCATCCACCACTGTTGTCATCCGTGGACGCCCAGGCCTTTTTGAGTTCCCAAGCTCACCAGTCAATTCCTTTTTTCTCAGAATGTACCCGACTGTTGATTTTGCTACTCCAAGCATGTCTGCTATCTTTCTGATGGATTTTTTCTTTTTTTTCAGCCTCGGGATGTTCTGCTTCACCTCAATTGAGAGTTCCTTAGACCGCATGTTGTCTGGTCACAGCAACAGCTTCCAAATGCAAAACCACACACCTGTAATCAACCCCAGACCTTTTAACTACTTCATTGATTACAGGTTAACGAGGGAGACCCTTCAGAGTTAATTGCAGCCCTTAGAGTCCCTTGTCCAATTACTTTTGGTCCCTTGAAAAAGAGGAGGCTATGCATTACAGAGCTATGATTCCTAAACCCTTTCTCCGATTTGGATGTGAAAACTCTCATATTGCAGCTGGGAGTGTGCACTTTCAGCCCATATTATATATATAATTGTATTTCTGAACATGTTTTTGTAAACAGCTAAAATAACAAAACTTGTGTCACTGTCCAAATATTTCTGGCCCTGACTGTAACAGCTGCATCCAGGATATAAAATTAGGGCCAAATTCCATATGTATTAGCACTCCCCACAGGAATCCCCATTCCACACTGTCAAATGCTTTATGAGCATCTAATGAAGCTATTACTCTCTGTCCCGGACTGTCCACCGGCAGTTGCATGTTAAGGTATAATCGTCGTATATTTTTTGCCGTGGATCTATTAGGCATAAAACCCGACTGATCCTGGTGGATTAGGGTAGATATCACTTCTGTTAATCGAATAGAGAGTACTTTGGCCAAAATTTTTACATCCGTCGTTAACAGTGAGATGGGCCTGTATGATTCGGGGAGTTTTGAATCCTTATCTTCTTTAGGTATTACTGTTATTGTCACCTCCCTCAAAGACTCTGGCAGTGTCTCCCTCTCCCTTGCCTCCTCCAAGACACTCAGCAAATTGGGTAAGAGTATTTCTTCTAAAGATTTGTATACCTCCACCGGTAGACCATCTACCCCTGGGGCTTTTTCATTTGCCATGCTATGCAAAGCTCTCTCTATCTCCTCAAGTGTGATAGGGCCCTCTAGACTGTGTTTCTCTGTCTCTGTAATTTTGGGTAATGTCATTGTACCTAAGAAAGCCTCTAGGTCCCTCTGTCTCGTCTCCCCTCTAGTGGAATATAATTCCTCATAAAAAGATGCGAACGTGTCCAGAATAGCAGACACATCTCTAGAACAACTGTTAAGAGGAGACTTTGTGCAGCAGGCCTTCATGGTAAAATAGCTGCTATGAAACCACTGCTAAGGACAGACAACAAGCAGAAGAGACTTGTTTGGGCTAAAGAACACAAGGAATGGACATTAGACCAGTGGAAATCTGTGCTTTGGTCTGATGAGTCCAAATTTGAGATCTTTGGATCCAACCATCGTGTCTTTGCGCGACGCAGAAAAGGTAAACGGATGGACTCTATATGCCTGGTTCCCACCGTGAAGCATGGAGGAGGAGGTGTGATGGTGTGGGGGTGCTTTGCTGGTGACACTGTTGGGGATTTATTCAAAATTGACGGCATACTGAACCAGCATGGCTACCACAGCATCTTGCAGTGGCATGCTATTCCATCCGGTTTGCGTTTACTTGGACCATCATATATTTTTCAACAGGACAATGACCCCAAACACACCTCCAGGTGTAAGGGCTATTTGACTAAGAAGGAGAGTGATGGGGTGCTACGCCAGATGACCTGGCCTCCACAGTCACCAGACCTGAACCCAATCAAGATGGTTAGGGGTGAGCTGGATCGCAGAGTGAAGGCAAAAGGGCCAACAAGTGCTAAGCATCTCTGGGAACTCCTTCAAGACTGTTGGAAGACCATTTCCGGTGACTACCTCTTGAAGCATGAAGAGAATGCCAAGAGTGTGCAAAACAGTAATCAAAGCAAAAGGTGGCTACTTTGAAGAACCTAGAATATAAGACATATTTTCAGTTGTTTCACACTTTTTTGTTAAGTATTTCATTCCACATGTGTTAATTCATAGTTTTGATGCCTTCAATGTGAATCTACAATTTTCAGAGTCATGAAAATAAAGAAAACTCTTTGAATGAGAAGGTGTGCCCAAACTTTTGGTCTGTACTGTATGTAACAAAAACTGGCAATTTTCCTAAACTATAATATCACAGGGTACCATAGCAATCAGTAATACTCATATCATTATTGTTATCTTCAGAGTATTAATATAATTAATGTTTATAATAATAAAACAATAATGGATAATAATACATGTGATATAACAACTTTCATGTGATATAACATCCTTATGTCATTGGTGTAATTAACATTTCAAACCAAAGGTGTCAATGTGTTTAGATGTAACAAATGTTTCCATCTTTATTACTCAAATTGTATTAATTTGAATATATATTTATTAATAGCCTAATAATATATAAAAAAGTATAACCATAAACCAGAATGAATGAATATATAAGTGAATGAAATATTTTTACACTGCGAATTGAAAAAATAATATTCTTATACCAACCATTACTCCATTAAATATTGATATGTTTTATCAATTGAGATATTAAAAAAATTAAGAAGAAAAATAATAAAAATAAGACATTAATTGTAGGGAATGACAGATTGATATCCTCGTTAACACATACTCTTAACCCTTTCACCCCCACGCGATTTTCTGTTTTTCGGGGGGTTTTTTGCTCCCCTTCTTCTGAAAGCCATAACCTTTTCATTTTACCATCAATCTTGCCATAATAGGGCTTCTTTTTTGCGAAACAAGTTGTAGTTTGAATTGAAACCATAAGGATAAATATATATTGTACTGGAAAACAGCAAAAAAATTCCAAATGTGGAAAAATTGCAAAAAAAAGTGCAATTGCATGATAGTTTTGGGGATATTTTATTCACTGTGTGTCAGTGTGATGCCTCAGGTTGGTATGAGTTTGTAGATACCAAACATGTATAGGTTTACTTTTATCTAAGGGGTTAAAAAAAATTCAGAAGTTTGTCCAAAAATAGTGGCACACTTTTTGTGCCATATTCTACGACCCAAGCATTCTCATTTTTCAGGATCCATGGCTAAGTGATGGCTTATTTTTTGCGTCTCAAGCTGATGTTTTTAATTATACCATTTTTGCACAAATGCTATATTTTGCACAAAATTTATGGAGACCAAAATACATAATTTTGGCGTTTGGAATTTTTTGTGTCACTACACCGTTTGTCAATTAGATTAATTGATTTTATATTTTGATAGATCGGGCATTTCTGAACGCGCGATACCAAATGTGTGCATATTTTTTATTTTTTTAACCCTTTAATTTTCAATGGAGAGTGACTTGAACTTTTAGGTTTTTTATTTTTTAATTTTTATTTTTTTTTAAATTTTACTAGTACCCCTAGGGGACTATAAGGATCAGCAGTCTGATCGCTCATTTATTTCTCCCGATCAGAGCTACACAGCTGTGATCACCAGAAATGCTCATCTCTTGTAACAGAGGCTGCTGTGTCAGTTGTTACAGGAAGTGAGTCATGTGAGCTACAGGTGTCATCACACATGACCCTGTGCTAAGATGGCAACCATCGGCTCCCCATGATCACTTGATGGCACCCCCAATGGAGGTAAGTGCACGTTTATCGCTGTCACAGTTTGACAGTGCGATTTAAGGCGTTAACAGGTGTGGATGGATCTCGGATCCACCTGTGCCTGTAAGGCACACATGTCAGCTGTTCAAATTAGCTGATATACAGGAATCACCACCAGCTGCCCGCAGCAGCTGGCGGTGATTACCCTTTGATGATTGATTACACACCAGTACGTCCTCGGTCATTAAGGGGTTAATATTACCATTATTCCATATGATTTGCATATCTATCCTACTATCAAATTATCTAAATACTTACGTTATGTAACTTGTATATAATAGTCTGCTTTAGTGTAAAAAATTAGTTATGATTACCTTACTTCATTTTATTATACACAATAGTCATATTGTACCTTATTAATATTTCATTTTTACCAAAATTTTATGAAGAATATGTATCAATCAGACATGATTATGTATTTGGGATCAAAAACACATTTCCTCCATAATACCATGAAATATGATTTTATGAAATTATTCATATATCAAGATTATCCTGGTAAACCTTTGATGTGTGTTTGCACTTATTCACAGTTAACTAAGTCAATATATAATAATTACTAATGAAATATAGATAGATAGATCAATAGATAGATATGAATAATATACAGTATTTTGGATAGAATATATTTCATTATTTATCTTAATATTTCTATAATTTAAACTTATTTGTAATATTTTATATACAACTTGAATTTAGTTAAAAAGTAATGTATTATTATTGATGAGGCCTCAGACTTACAGTCCACATATACAGTTACCCTTTTACATTACAATTAGAAGTTGCGCAGTCTGTCACACATTTCACTCTGGCACAGATTTTTCTCCAACCATTCATTTCACATAAGATAAGAAGGTATGCATACATATACATACATGTAGAAAAAAAATGTTCCTTTAATTATTAATGTGCATTTTGAAAGTATTAATTTGAATTATTTCTTTAAATATTCCCCAAATAGAAATAACATTTACCTTTCATACCAATCCATGGATACAAATACATATGAGAAATAGACAGGCTATATAGTATTCACATATTGTTAGCTCAGAGTTCAAATGTCACATTCTTTAATTTTCAAAATGCAAAGAAAAATTCTGCAAATAGCAAATATTTCTAAACAATTCAGACAAAATCTTAACTTTGACATTAGTCACACATAGCATTGATTATTAGCTATATACTATTTATCTTTTTTTGAATAATATATATTGACTTGGCCTTATGTTTTGGATCATTGTCATGTTGGAACGTCCATGTACGTCCCATGCGCAGCTTCTGGACTGATGAGTGTAAATTTACCTCCAGTATTTGCTGATAACGTGCTGCATTCAACTTTGACCAAGTTTCCTGTGAATTTGCAGCTCACACATCCCCACATAATCAGCCATCCACCTCCATGCTTTACTGTAGGAATGATGTTTCTTTCATCATAGGCCTTGTTGACACCTCTCCAAATGTAGAGTGTATGGTTGTTGCCAATAAGTTTGATTTTGGTCTCATCACTCCAAATTACCTTGTTCCAGATGTTTGGAGGCTTGTCTCTTTGCTGTTTTGTAGGTGAGATATTTTGTGGAATTTGCACAGTAATAGCTTTCTTCTGGTGACTCAATCATGCAGCCCATTTTTTTTTAAAGTGCCTCATCATTGTGCATCTTGAAACAGCCACAATTTTCAGTGGGTCCTGTATTTCCCTGGCAGTTGTAGCCAAAATTTGTGTTGGTCTACCTGATCGTGGTTTGGTTTTTACAGAGCTCCTGATTTTACATTCTATAATCACAGTTTGAATACTGCTGACTGGCATTATCAATTACTTGGATATCGTTTTGTATTCCTTTCCTGTTTTATACAGTTCAACTATCTTTACCTATAGATCCATAGACAATTCTTTTGCTTTCCCCCTGACTCACAATCCAGAAACGTCAGTAGCTGGATGAAAGACGCAAGAGTCTGTCTGGATCCCAGAAACTCACTCAGCTTTTATGCACACACACTGATTACAAGCAAACAGGTCACAGGTGAGGATGTTACCTTTATTAGTCATTCAAACCCATTTGTGTCAACTTCTGTGCATGCTATCCAGCCAACATCACAAGGGTATGTGAACTTTTGATCAGGGTCATTTGGATGTTTTTTGTTGTCATTATGATTTAAAAAGAGAAAACACAGTAGTTTGACATTAAATGGCTTCACCCAACCACTAGCCATGAGTGGAAAAAAATATTTTGTGTTATCATTCATATTCTCTGAAAAAAGAAAGCAAAAAATCTGCCGGAGTATGTAACCTTTTGAGCACAACTGTATGTGATTTCCTATGAACTTCATAAATTTAATCACAGAAATAACTTGATCTAGAAGAGTTTGATGCTGTTTTTTTTATAACATTTTACCCTGTCTGATTTTATACAATTTATTAATTTTATTATTTTTGCTGATTTTCATTGGTTCTGACAAAATCAAGAAATATTGTGCATTCAAGTAAGGAATTTTTTTGCGATGCCATAGCACATCGGAGCATTCAAAAACATAACACTTACTGACAAATGTCTGAATCATTGATTTTGATTTGACATTTTCAACGACTGTTCTGTACAATCATTCAAATATGGACATAAAATTAAATGTACATTCTTTTTGTCCAATTTGTAACTTTCTTTTAGCATTCCAAAATTTGGAGAATTATCATTTGTTTCATACCAACTCAGATCTCTCAGTCTGTTGATATCATGGGACCACTCATGTCATTCACTATAGCAGGACTTTTTTAATGCTAGACCTCTGTAAAAAGTTAAAAGCGGCCACATATTAAAAATTAAATTTTTCTCATCATTGATTAAATCAAACGTATCAGCAAAACTCTCAAATGTTTCTGAATTTCTACACACCTAAAGCTCAGTATCATATGTGGGGACCATTATGCATACATTTTATACATTTTTCCTGGCCTACATGATGCAATCACCAGAGTTAATCGTACAGAAATAGATATGTAATGTAAGCAGATATATATGTATGCACCCAATACAATGTATTATCAAATTTGGGATTTTTACATTCTAACATCCCTATACGTGTCTTTTCCCCAGCGTCCATCACGTGCCTAGACCCTCCCTTGCGCTGATCTCACCCTGCCTAGTGAGAAGGCCAGCTAGAGCACTAGTCTCACCTCACCACTGAAATAATACAACACAAGGTAAGAGAGACAGACAGAGGGAGAAAGACACAAAAGGAAAACTCTCAAAGATTTTTCAATGTAGTAAAACACCTCAGCTGCAAGAGTCACAACTCCTCAGGTTCTTCCATTGACTGTCTCCTTTCAAATTGGTCAGCATAGGAATGAGATTCTATAACCAGAATCAGATGGGAAGACATTTTATAGCAAAGGGAATTGGTCACAAAATAGTTGCAAAACAATGAGGAGATTAGATCAGCTCACCAGGTGCTGAATTCAGGACGGGTGCAGTACATGGAAGATCTGGGCCGACCACCAGGTAAACATTTCAAGAAACAAAAGAAGAATTCCAGCATCTGCAGGCAAAGAGTCAATTAGCCATGGGTTTTATTTTCAATATATAGAAACATTTTAAAAAGTGTGGACAAAGGTCTACACATTTCAAGCGGGTATTCAACAAATAAAAGTGAAAACAGATCAGGATGAAAAGCTATTGTCTTTCTGATAACTATCTGAAGTGTATGAGTAGCTTTCATATCAGCTATCGTCTTTCTGATAACTATCTGGTGTATGAGTAGCTTTCATATCAGCTATCCCAGATAATTTTGGAGAGCCAACTTAATTATGGTACATAGGATGAAAATAAAACAGGTCCTTCAAGTTCAACCTTTGTGACTTACTGTATATATTTTTAGTTTTTACACTATTTATTACCCTGAATACTATTTATGACATTGGGATCATGGGATTATAGTTTACTTTTTATACACCGTAACATTTTTATCACTTTTGCTGCTGCTACTGGACATTGAGTACTCCTGCATACAGGGGCGTAACAATCATGGTGGCAGAGGTCACGGCTGCGACTGGGTCTGAGGGGCCTGCTAACCTCAGCGCCTGCTTCAGTTGGATGTGTGTCTGAGGACACACATCCAGCTGAAATACATTGCAATGCAGAGACCCATCGAGTCCCTGCACTGGACTATGAGCTACCGACCAAACAGTGACTGGAAGTTCACGTCAACGATACCATGACTGGTGTCGCATGACATCATGCCGATGTCAGCTGCTGGGTATTGCGTGCCAGATACAGAGGAGGACACCATGTGACATGAAAGCCAGGATGGGGACGTATATATCAGGATGGGGCCCAGGAAGGGACAGTGGGGAAAATAAGTATTTGATACACTTCCAATATTGCAAGTTTTCCATCTACAAAGAAGGGAGAGGTCTGTAATTTTATCGTAGGTACACGTCAAATATGAAACATAGAATCCCCCCAAAAAATCCAGAAAATCACTTTGTATGATTTTTGGAATAATTAATTGGTATTCTATTGCATGAAATAAGTATTTGATCACCTACCAAACAGCAAGAATTCTGGCTCTCGCAGACCTGTTATTTTTTCTTTAAGACGCTCCTACTCTGCACTCATTACCTGTACTAATTGCACCTGTTTGAACTAGATACCTGTAAAAGCAAAAGTCAAACAACAAAGGCACTTTTGTTGTTGTTTTCTAGTACATTGTATGTTAAAATGTATGATGTCATTCAAAACTACAACTCATCGCACATAAAACAAGCCCTAACAAGTTTAGTGATGGGGAAAAATAAAAAAATGATGACTCTTAAGGGTACTTTACACGCTGCGATCTCGCAAGCGAGATCGCTAGCGAGCGTACCCGCCCCAGTCGGTTGTGCGTCACGGGCAAATCGCTGCCCGTGTTGCACAAAATCGCTCAGACCCGTCACACTACTTACCTGCCTAGCGACGTCGTTGTAACCGGCAAACCGCTTCCTTTCTAAGGGGGTGGTTCGTTCGGCGTCACAGCAACGTCACTAAGCGGCCGCCCAATAGAAGCGGAGGGGTGGTGATGAGCGGGCCGAACATCCCGCCCACCTCCTTCATTCCTCATTGTGGGCGGCCGCAGGTAAGGTGAGGTTCCTCGTTCCTGCGGTGTCACACATAGCGATGTGTGCTGCCGCAGGAACGACGAACAACCTGCGTCCTGCAACGATATTTGGTAAATGGACAGCGTGTCAACGATCAACGATAAGGTGAGTATTTTTGATCATTAGCAGTCGCTCATACGTGTCACACGCAACGACGTCGCTAACGAGAACGGATGTGCGTCACGAATTCCGTGACCCCAACTACATCTCCTTAGCAATGTCGTTGCGTGTAAATCGGCCTTTAGAAGAAGTGGAGCTAAACACAAAAGCTCAACAATGAATATTGGATGTGGTGAGAAGGGTTAATGCTGCAACGGTTTGGGCAGAAGGAAACAGATGACAGGTTCCCTTTAATAATAGGGTGACCTAACCAGTGAATTGTCGGGTTCACAAAAGCGTAATGCCCGGTCCAATGGCACGTCTCCGGAACCAAACTTACAACCTCATATAGTATATCCAAAAAGTGAGTACACCCCTAATATTGTGGTAAAGATTATGTATCTTTTCATGGGTCAACACTGAAGATATGACACTTTGATATAATGTAAAGTAGTCAGTGTACAGCTTGTATAAGGCTGGGGCCACACGGGGCACTACTGCGATGCTCGCATGAGACTCGGCTCGTGCTGGCAGCACAGCAGGAGCCGAGTGTCATACGAGTTTGCCTGCATCTGAGGTCCGATCATGTGAGCAGACCTCAGCTGCGGGGGGCGGGCTGGCACTGAGGAGGGGACGGAGGGATTTATCTCCCTCTCTCCTCCGTAGTCGGCTATTGCCATTCTCGCACTGCACTGGCAGTACACCAGTGTACCGCGAGTGCAGTGCGATTTTTCTCTCGCCCCATTCACTTGAATGGGTGCAAGAGAAAGAGTCTCAGCATGCTGCGATTGTTTTCTCGGTCCGATTAGGGCTGAGAAAATAATCGCTCATGTGTGCTGACACAGGCTAGAATTAGTCCGAGGGGAATGCGATGTTTTATTGCACTCCACTCGCACCGATTTTCTCGCCGTGTGGCTTAGGCCTAACAGTGTAAATGTGGTGTCCTTTAAATAACTCAACATACAGCCATTAATGAAAAGTTCAAATATCAAGTGAAATAACAGTTCAAATAGGGACAGCAGCCCTAGTTCCATCTAATAAAATTGTAAGTTTATTTAGTCTATGGTTAAAAGACAGAAAACATTCAGCATTTCTTGGTACACAGCATGGCACAAAAAAGGTGTATGTATGGCATATGTCTTTATTATTCCATGCTCTGTACCACTGTTCTGAATGCTTTCTGGATTTTACCCATCGATGAAATAAACTTACCATTTTAGTGGATGGAACTAGGTCTGGTCTCCCTATTTTAAACTATAAATATTCATACAATTTTTGACTGCGCACTGTACAGATGAGCTGACACTGATTTTTTTCTTCACTTACACAGGAATTAATGTCTAAACAACAGGCAATAAAAGTGAGTACAGCTCATAAGTAAATATGGAAAAATTGAGCCCAAAGTGTCAATATTTTGTGTGGCCACCATTATTTTTATACATTGCCTTAACTCTCTTGGGCATGGAGGTCAGTGGAGCTTCACAGGAGCTGGTGGATCCTTTTCCATCCTCCATGATGAAATCACAGACCTGCTGGATGTTTGAGACCTTGCACTTCTCCACCTTCCATTTGTGAAGGCCTCACAGATGCTCAATAGGATTTAGGTCTGGAGACGCTTGGTCAGTCCAGCACCTTCACTCTCAGTTTCTTTAGCAAGGCAGTGGTTGTTTTGGAGGTGTGATAGGGGTTGTTATCATGTTGGAATACGAAGGGAGGGGATCATGCTCTGCTTCATATACAGTATGTTGGCATTCATGGTTACCTTGATGAACTGTAGCTCCCCACAGCCAGCAGCACCCATGCAACCCCCAAACCATGACGCTCCCACCATCGTGCTTGACTATAAGCAAATCAAAAAAGGTCCGTGGAGTCTCTGTTAGGAGTCTCGACACAGAAAATAGCCAGATATCCCTCCAGAAAGGACCTAGCCAAGGAGTGGCTCTTTTTAGGAGACCACCATAACCACCATATTAAGTGACCCTTTTAGTCAATATCAAACTCTTTGACAAGTTTAAATATATGACAAGGGAAATACCAAGGCCAGGTATCCATCCACAGACAGATGTTTCTGGGTGTTGCCACTCATCAGTGTGGAGTAGGATTCTGGCTAGGTGGGAGTGTCGCGGGCGGAGGAGGGGACGCCGCGCTCTCCCACTGCTCGGGTCCGGCTGCCGCTGCGGTTGCTGCGGCCTGCTGCTGCTGCTTGGTGGCTCGAGCGATGGGCCGGATCCCGGGGACTCGAGCGGCGCTCCTCGTCCGTGAGTGAAAGGGGATTGGATTTGGGGATTGTTTATTGTCCGTGACGCCACCCACGGTTGTGGTGATTGTATGGACACCACCGCTGCTCTGTATGGGGATCCCGGGAGCGGTGACAGGGAGCAGAAAAGTTGTTGGTTCTCCCCTCCGTGGGTAGGGGGTAGTTGTCCCGGGGCCCGGTGATGAGGTGGGTGATGCAGGGCTTGGTGGGGTGCAGGGACGCGGGGGCAGCGCTGTGCCTCACGGCACTGTGGAACTCACTCAGCCTGAGACGATGACACAGTTCTCGGTAAAACACACGGCTGGAAAGACTGTTCCCACGGACGGCTGCACTTGCTTTTCCCCAGTAGTTGACGGTGATGGTCCCTTTTCCTGCACCTAAGATGATGATGGTTGCGATGGGTTCCCACCGGTAACCCGCTCCCCGGCTTGGATATAGGCCAGAGGAGCCCTACTTTGCCCGCAGGCGCTGGCCCTGAGAAACTGGTGCCCCGGCGGTGGTGGTGTCTCTCTCCAATGGTTGGACTGTTGCCTTCAACCGGGACTTGGTTGTTGGGAGACCCAGAGGTCCCCTTCACTAACGGATTTGGCAAATTCACGGCGACTCCTAGCCTTGCCGGGATCCGAAAGGCCCCTGCCAATGGTGCTGACTGCTCTTCGTATACCGCTCCGGTTCCGCCGGGCCACCACCCGTCCGCGCTCCTTCCAGCAAACTCCAAGCAGTCTCCCCTGCAGACAGTCACCGCCGTCTGCTGACCTTGCTGTTTCAGTCCGGGGCACACACCCGGACCAGCTTCAGGCTTGCTTAACTGTTCCTTTTTCTGTCACTACTCTCACTTAGTCTTCCACTTTAACTCCTCTCTGTCACTACTCTCACTTAGTCTTCCACTTTAACTCCTCTCTCAGACTCTAGTCTCGCTTCAACTGCCTGGTTTTCCCGCCTCCAGGGCTGTGAACTCCTCGGTGGGCGGAGCCAACCACCTGGCCCACCCCCTGGTGTGGAGATCAGCCTCTGGAGGAAGGCAACAAGGATTTTAGGTTAGCCTTGGTGTTCCTAACTGGGGTGTAGGGTGTGGTGGTGTTATGACCTGTGACCCCTGGCTTGCCCAGGGCGTCCCATTCCCCCTTAGCAAAATGCAGACCGTCCGCGGGCTGCCCGTCCAACACCGGTTTTATTTTCTGTAAAGATATAATAAAAAGAATAACACAATACAATTTATGACTAGTGATGAGCGAGCATGCTTGTCACTACTCGGTACTCGCACGAGTATCACTGTACTCGGGCTGCTCGGCGGGGACCGAGTAATCTCGCGATACTCGTGCTTTACTCGTGGTCTTCATTTCTGCATGTTGGCGCTCTTTTGAGAGCCAGCCCTCATGCAGGGATTGGCTGGCAGACCACTGCAATGCCACAGCCCTGTTAGTTGTGGAATTGCAGTGATTGGCCGGCCTGCACAGCGTCACCGAGCCTTTATATCGGCCGGCGCGCTGTGCTCTGCTCACAGCTATTCTGACAGTGAGTGTAGGGAGAGTGTCGCTGATTCAGGGAAAGCTTTGCGGCCCTTTATAGCTTTTTCAGTTGCAGGGCTGCAAACAGTGTGACCAAAAGTCCTTCTCAGGACTATTCTAGTTGTATACAGGCAGGCAGGGTATAGCCAGGTCGGAGTACAGTAGCAGAGTCCTTCTCAGGACTATTGTTGCTATATACAGGCAGGGTATAGCCAGGTCTGAATACAGGCTAGTGACCAAAAGAGTCCTTGTCAGGACTATTGTACCAGTATACAGGCAGGCAGGCAGGCAGGGTATATATAGCCATTCCTAGTGGTGACCGTATACCAGCCTTCATCATATCTGGGGCTGGTGTACACAGTGTAAAACAGTCCAGATAGTGTCTGACTTGTCTGTACTGTAATTGTCGCTCCCCAAAAAAACCTGTTAGTAGGTTATTATTGCGTCCGTGCTTGGTTTTTAAAACCGCACGTGTGTGCCTGTTGGTGGCAGCGTACAGGTGCACTGGTGTGCGTTTACCAAACTATTATATAACGCACAAGTGTAGTGTATAATACACGTCAGTCAGCAGTGGCTGATAGTGTCAGAGTTCTTAATTTTTGCTCCTAAAACCTGTGTTAGGTTATTATTGCGTCCGTGCTTGGTTTTTAAAACCGCACGTGTGTGCCTGTTGGTGGCAGCGTACAGGTGCACTGGTGTGCGTTTACCAAACTATTATATAACGCACAAGTGTAGTGTATAATACACGTCAGTCAGCAGTGGCTGATAGTGTCAGAGTTCTTAATTTTTGCTCCTAAAACCTGTGTTAGGTTATTATTGCGTCCGTGCTTGGTTTTTAAAACCGCACGTGTGTGCCTGTTGGTGGCAGCGTACAGGTGCACTGGTGTGCGTTTACCAAACTATTATATAACGCACAAGTGTAGTGTATAATACACGTCAGTCAGCAGTGGCTGATAGTGTCAGAGTTCTTAATTTTTGCTCCTAAAACCTGTGTTAGGTTATTATTGCGTCCGTGCTTGGTTTTTAAAACCGCACGTGTGTGCCTGTTGGTGGCAGCGTACAGGTGCACTGGTGTGCGTTTACCAAACTATTATATAACGCACAAGTGTAGTGTATAATACACGTCAGTCAGCAGTGGCTGATAGTGTCAGAGTTCTTAATTTTTGCTCCTAAAACCTGTGTTAGGTTATTATTGCGTCCGTGCTTGGTTTTTAAAACCGCACGTGTGTGCCTGTTGGTGGCAGCGTACAGGTGCACTGGTGTGCGTTTACCAAACTATTATATAACGCACAAGTGTAGTGTATAATACACGTCAGTCAGCAGTGGCTGATAGTGTCAGAGTTCTTAATTTTTGCTCCTAAAACCTGTGTTAGGTTATTATTGCGTCCGTGCTTGGTTTTTAAAACCGCACGTGTGTGCCTGTTGGTGGCAGCGTACAGGTGCACTGGTGTGCGTTTACCAAACTATTATATAACGCACAAGTGTAGTGTATAATACACGTCAGTCAGCAGTGGCTGATAGTGTCAGAGTTCTTAATTTTTGCTCCTAAAACCTGTGTTAGGTTATTATTGCGTCCGTGCTTGGTTTTTAAAACCGCACGTGTGTGCCTGTTGGTGGCAGCGTACAGGTGCACTGGTGTGCGTTTACCAAACTATTATATAACGCACAAGTGTAGTGTATAATACACGTCAGTCAGCAGTGGCTGATAGTGTCAGAGTTCTTAATTTTTGCTCCTAAAACCTGTGTTAGGTTATTATTGCGTCCGTGCTTGGTTTTTAAAACCGCACGTGTGTGCCTGTTGGTGGCAGCGTACAGGTGCACTGGTGTGCGTTTACCAAACTATTATATAACGCACAAGTGTAGTGTATAATACACGTCAGTCAGCAGTGGCTGATAGTGTCAGAGTTCTTAATTTTTGCTCCTAAAACCTGTGTTAGGTTATTATTGCGTCCGTGCTTGGTTTTTAAAACCGCACGTGTGTGCCTGTCGGTGGCAGCGTACAGGTGCACTTGTGTGCAATTTCCAGAAACTTTGATATAACGCACAAGTAGTGAATATACACGTCAGCAGTGCACAGCATTGCAAAATGCGCAAGGGCATTGGCAAGGAACAAGGAAGTGGACGTGATGGTGGTGCAGGCAGAGGCCGAGGTCGTGGGCAAGCTCTAATTTCGCCACAACAAAGGGCCACATCTAGTCGCTCGCACGTCCTGTCCCAAATTCTTGGGGACCGCAGCAGTACACCGCTCTTGAACCAAGACCAGTGTCAACAGGTTGTTAGTTGGATAGCGGATAATGCTTCCAGTCAGATTGGCACCACCACAAACACTCTGTCTTCCACACGGTCAAGTGTCAGTAGCCGTGATACTGCACCGCACATTTCTGAACCTGATCCTCCTTCCTACCACCAGGCTGAGTACACGTCCTCCTCGGACATTAATGATCCCACACTTGGACACTCGGAAGAGCTGTTCACGTTTCCATTCACACATTCTGGCCTCTCGCCAGCTCATATTGAAGTGGGTCATGAGGAGATCGTCTGTACAGATGGCCAAATATTTGAGCAGCCACGTTCTCACGAAGTTGGCAACGTGTCTCAACAAGTGGTGGACGATGATGAGACACAATTGTCAGCAAGTCAGGAGGAGGAGCAGGGTGCGGAAGAGGAAGACGACGTGGTGGATGATCCAGTAACTGACCCAACCTGGCAGGAGGATATGCAGAGCGAGGACAGCAGTGCACAGGGGGAGGGAGGCGTAGCATCACAACAGGCAGTAAGAAGCAGGGTGGTGGCCCCAGGCAGAAGTCAGGCAACCGTTCCCCGGAACAACACGACGACACAAGGTGCCTGTCCAAATGTTAGGTCTTCACGAGTCTGGCAGTTTTTTAAGTTGGATCCAGATGATTCAAAAAAGGCCATTTGCAACACCTGCCGTGCCAGCATCAGCAGGGGTACCAAAACTAGCAGCCTGACCACCACCAGCATGATCAGGCACATGTCAGCCAAGCACCCGACTTTGTGGGAAGTACAACAGAGTCGAGGAGCAGTGCTTGCTGATGTCACTGCTACGTCTTCGCTGGTTGTGCATGCGAGCCAATCCTCTGTCCATGCTGCCTGCGAACAAGCCTCCTCCACTCCTGCACCTACAGTTGCCTACGCAGAAAGAACACCATCATCAAGCACGTCCTTGTCCCAGCGCAGCGTTCAGTTATCCATTCAGCAAACCTTTGAACGCAGGCGCAAATACACTGCCAACACCCCACATGCCACAGTTCTAAATGCTAACATTTCGCGACTGCTTGCGCTGGAAATGTTGCCTTTTAGGCTGGTGGAGACAGAAGCATTCCGTGACCTGATGGCGGCAGCTGTCCCACGTTACTCGGTCCCCAGCCGCCACTATTTCTCCCGGTGTGCCGTCCCCGCGTTGCATAACCACGTGTCACAAAACATCACACGTGCCCTGAACAACGCTGTTTCACCCAAGGTCCACCTAACCACAGACACGTGGACAAGTGCTTGTGGGCAAGGCCGCTACATCTCGTTGACGGCACACTGGGTTAATATTGTGGAAGCTGGGACCCAGTCTGAGCGAGGGACGCAACACGTCCTTCCCACACCAAGGTTTGCAGGCCCTACCTCAGTCAGTGTTTCACCCACACTCTACAGCTCCGGAATGTCATGCTCTTCAGCCTCCTCCTCCTCCTGCGCATCCTCATCCACTGTGCCCTCCACACCAGTCACAAGCTGGAAGCACTGCAGCACTGCCTCGGCGAAGCGGCAACAGGCTGTGCTGAAGCTAATCTGCATAGGTGACAAACCCCACAATGCAGAAGAGCTGTGGACAGCTCTGAAACAGCAGGCAGATCACTGGCTCACACCTCTGAACCTAAAGCCAGGAAAGGTCGTTTGTGACAATGGCCGGAACCTGGTGGCGGCTTTGAGGCGAGGCCAGCTGACACATGTTCCATGCGTGGCCCATGTGCTCAACCTCGTGGTTCAGCGGTTTATAAAGTCATACCCAGAGCTGTCTGATCTGCTGGTAAAAGTTCGCCGCCTGTCTGCACATTTTCGAAAGTCACCTACTGCTTCAGCCGGCCTTGCCGGCTTTCAGCGCCGTTTGCATCTTCCGGCTCACAGACTGGTGTGTGATGTCCCCACGCGTTGGAATTCAACTCTGCACATGTTGGTCAGGATATGTGAGCAGAAGAGGGCAGTTGTTGAGTACCTGCATCACCTAAGCCGTCGGGAAATGGGTCAAACTCCACACATAACACCTGAGGAGTGGAGATGGATGTCAGACCTATGTACCATCCTCCAAAACTTTGAGGACTCCACCAAGATGGTGAGTGGTGATGACGCCATTATTAGCGTCACCATACCGCTACTCTGCCTTCTAAAACGGTCCCTGCTGAAAAACAAACATGATGCATTGCAGGCAGAGCGCGATGAGTTGCAGCAAGAAACAGTAGTGGGTGTGGGTGATAACACACAGCCCAGCCTCGTCTCATCACAACGTGCAGTGGAGGACTATGACGAGGAGGAGGATGAAGACATGGAGCAACTCTCCGGCCAAATTGAGGATATGACATGCACACCAGTCATATCCTCGATTCAGCGTGGCTGGCCAGAGGACAGGGTAGATGAGGAGGAGGAGGAGGAGGAGGAGGAGGAGGAGGAGGACAGCATGTTCAGTCATCTTGTTGGTCAGGCTACTGAAGTCCTGGCTGTTAAGAGTCTGGCGCACATGGCTGACTTTATGGTAAGCTGCCTGTCTCGTGACCCTCGCGTTAAGAACATCTTGGCCGACAATCATTACTGGTTGGTAACACTGTTAGACCCACGCTACAAGGAGAACTTTTTGTCTCTTATTCCCGTGGAGGAGAGGTCAACCAAAATGCAGCAGTTTCGGAAGGCCATACTCACGGAAGTAGGCAAAGCATTCCCCTCACAAAACGCTAGCGGCATAGGTCAGGAATCAGTGGACAACCGAGGCGTACAGCCGAGAGAGGCACAAGTCCAATCCGCCAGAGGTAGGGGAACAGTCTTTAAGATGTGGGACAGTTTTCTCAGCCCCTCACGTACCACAGCCCCTGAGGTGCGGGGTAGTGCCACAAGAAATCCTAAGTTTGCCCAGATGCTGAAGGAGTACCTTGCAGATCGAACAACTGTACTCCGACATTCCTCTGTGCCTTACAATTATTGGGTATCCAAGCTGGACACGTGGCATGAATTGGCTCTCTACGCCTTGGAAGTCCTGGCCTGCCCTGCTGCTAGCGTTTTGTCAGAGCGTGTTTTTAGTGCCGCAGGTGGAATCATTACAGATAAACGCACCCGCCTGTCAACTGAAAATGCTGACAGGCTGACTCTGATAAAGATGAACAAGGGTTGGATTGGGCCAGACTTCACCACACCACCAGCAAATGAGAGCGGAATTTAAAGTTTGCCATGTACCTCCACTCACCCATGGGTACACTTCTCGACTTTGGATAATCGCTGGACTGCTCCTCCTTCTCCTCATGCGCCATCATGATGACCGTTACAATAGTTAGGTCTTTGTTTCAGGTATACCCCCAGTGGTAAATTTTTTCGCCCATTCTTTGCAGAATGGACATTACAACGACAGGAGACCCGCTCCTTTGCAATGGGAACAATGTTTTGAGGCCCTCATGCACGTCTCTACCCAGGGACAACGTGTAGCCTCCCAATTTTTGGCTGCCCTGCCTAAGGGCTATACTGAAATACACCCACTTCCTTAAAATGGACACTTAATGTTTTGAGGCCCTCATGCACGTCTCTACCCAGGGACAACGTGTAGCCTCCCAATTTTTGGCTGCCCTGCCTAAGGGCTATACTATAATACACCCACTTCCTTAAAATGGACACTTAATGTTTTGAGGCCCTCATGCACGTCTCTACCCAGGGACAATGTGGAGCCTCCCAATTTTTGGCTGCCCTGGCAAAGGGCTATACTGAAATAGACCCACTTCCTTACAATGGGCACTTCAGGTTTAAAGGCCATCATGCACGTCTCTACCCAGGGACAATGTGGAGCCTCCCAATTTTTGGCTGCCCTGCCTAAGGGCTATACTGAAATACACCCACTTCCTTAAAATGGACACTTAATGTTTTGAGGCCCTCATGCACGTCTCTACCCAGGGACAATGTGGAGCCTCCCAATTTTTGGCTGCCCTGGCAAAGGGCTATACTGAAATAGACCCACTTCCTTACAATGGGCACTTCAGGTTTAAAGGCCATCATGCACGTCTCTACCCAGGGACAATGTGGAGCCTCCCAATTTTTGGCTGCCCTGCCTAAGGGCTATACTATAATACACCCACTTCCTGACAATGGACACTTAATGTTTTGAGGCCCTCATGCACGTCTCTACCCAGGGACAATGTGGAGCCTCCCAATTTTTGGCTGCCCTGGCAAAGGGCTATACTGAAATAGACCCACTTCCTTACAATGGGCACTTCAGGTTTAAAGGCCATCATGCACGTCTCTATCCAGGGACAATGTGGAGCCTCCCAATTTTTGGCTGCCCTGCCTAAGGGCTATACTATAATACACCCACTTCCTGACAATGGACACTTAATGTTTTGAGGCCCTCATGCACGTCTCTACCCAGGGACAATGTGGAGCCTCCCAATTTTTGGCTGCCCTGGCAAAGGGCTATACTGAAATAGACCCACTTCCTTACAATGGGCACTTCAGGTTTAAAGGCCATCATGCACGTCTCTACCCAGGGACAATGTGGAGCCTCCCAATTTTTGGCTGCCCTGCCTAAGGGCTATACTATAATACACCCACTTCCTGACAATGGACACTTAATGTTTTGAGGCCCTCATGCACGTCTCTACCCAGGGACAATGTGGAGCCTCCCAATTTTTGGCTGCCCTGGCAAAGGGCTATACTGAAATAGACCCACTTCCTTACAATGGGCACTTCAGGTTTAAAGGCCATCATGCACGTCTCTATCCAGGGACAATGTGGAGCCTCCCAATTTTTGGCTGCCCTGCCTAAGGGCTATACTATAATACACCCACTTCCTGACAATGGACACTTAATGTTTTGAGGCCCTCATGCACGTCTCTACCCAGGGACAATGTGGAGCCTCCCAATTTTTGGCTGCCCTGGCAAAGGGCTATACTGAAATAGACCCACTTCCTTACAATGGGCACTTCAGGTTTAAAGGCCATCATGCACGTCTCTACCCAGGGACAATGTGGAGCCTCCCAATTTTTGGCTGCCCTGCCTAAGGGCTATACTGAAATACACCCACTTCCTTAAAATGGACACTTAATGTTTTGAGGCCCTCATGCACGTCTCTACCCAGGGACAATGTGGAGCCTCCCAATTTTTGGCTGCCCTGGCAAAGGGCTATACTGAAATAGACCCACTTCCTTACAATGGGCACTTCAGGTTTAAAGGCCATCATGCACGTCTCTATCCAGGGACAATGTGGAGCCTCCCAATTTTTGGCTGCCCTGCCTAAGGGCTATACTATAATACACCCACTTCCTGACAATGGACACTTAATGTTTTGAGGCCCTCATGCACGTCTCTACCCAGGGACAATGTGGAGCCTCCCAATTTTTGGCTGCCCTGGCAAAGGGCTATACTGAAATAGACCCACTTCCTTACAATGGGCACTTCAGGTTTAAAGGCCATCATGCACGTCTCTACCCAGGGACAATGTGGAGCCTCCCAATTTTTGGCTGCCCTGCCTAAGGGCTATACTATAATACACCCACTTCCTGACAATGGACACTTAATGTTTTGAGGCCCTCATGCACGTCTCTACCCAGGGACAATGTGGAGCCTCCCAATTTTTGGCTGCCCTGGCAAAGGGCTATACTGAAATAGACCCACTTCCTTACAATGGGCACTTCAGGTTTAAAGGCCATCATGCACGTCTCTACCCAGGGACAATGTGGAGCCTCCCAATTTTTGGCTGCCCTGCCTAAGGGCTATACTATAATACACCCACTTCCTGACAATGGACACTTAATGTTTTGAGGCCCTCATGCACGTCTGTATGCAGGGGCATTGGTGAACCTCACAATTTAGGACTGCCCTGGCAAAGGAAAATACTACAAAGACTCACTTCCTCAAAATGGGCACATTAGACTCAAGAGGCCTTCATGTACGTCTCTTCTCAGGGACATCGGAGTGCCACACAATGTTTTCACGTAAAATCTTTCATGTATTGATCTCAAAAAGTAACATACACCAGCTCTATCTCACTATTGGGTATGTGCCCTTAACATTTCCGCCATGAAAAATCATTTTGGGGTCATTTTGGAAGGTTTTCTGGTGAGTCCGTAAAAATGGCGTAAAACGCGGACAAAATTGTTCACAGCTGTGACTTTTGAGTGATAAATGCTTCAAGGGGTCTTCCCCATGCTGTTGCCATGTCATTTGAGCACTCTTCTGAGACTTTTGTGACATTTTTAGGGTTTCTCCATGCTGCCGGGAGGTCATTTCACAAAAATACTCGGGTCTCCCATAGGATAACATTGGGCTCGTTGCTCGGGCCGAGTACACGAGTATCTTGGGAGGCTCGGCCCGAGCTTCGAGCACCCGAGCTTTTTAGTACTCGCTCATCACTATTTATGACATCATCCCACATCGGGAGGTTCGGTACTTAAACGTTGCAAACATTTTAAACGGTTGCGGCTGCCGCTCTCTCCCACCCAAGTAACCTGGCCCTGATGCTGCCCCTAAAACCCAGGCAGCACCCCTTGAACCCAGTCCTGCACAAGTTACCAGAGCGGGATCTGTCCTTCCCCTCCAGATCCTGTGGTGGCTGGGCCCCAGCCTGCTCCACTGCGGGCCCTCCCTCCAACCTGCCTCTCCGGAGGTGGTTACGGTAGCTGCAACAACAAATTTTTATTTACAAGCCACTTAACGTTTGTGGTTGCCCTGCAAGTTCACGGGCTTGTCCATAGGAGTTCCTATGCAGCTAGATGGTCCCCACGGGGACAACAATGCCGGCAACGACCGGTTCCCAATCACGGTAGACAATCAGGTTATTTTCACGGTAATCATTTTCTCATTTTTGCAAAACGTTTTAAAACTTTCAAACGCACTCAGACTGGTGGTCCCAACGGGGACGGTGCAACGGTGCTCCGCTGCCCTACTCAGAGTCCTCGACATCACCTGAGGGAGGGGGCGCGGCGCTCACACGGGACTCCTGGCTGCCCCTTAACTTCGCATCCAGCGCGAACCACCCCCTCTCCCCACAGTGCCGGGTGTACTGCACGATGTCGCCCGGCATCAGGTTACGGCCAGGGTGCTCTTCAGGCAGGTGGGCATTCACATCCCGCCGGGCTATACACACTTCGGCCTCCAGGCCCGGTTCATATATAAATCCATAGCCCCGGCGGACATCAAACCGCCTCACCTGCCCTTCGTACAGCGGGCCCCGGACACGGAAAGTTGCCTGACGGAGGCTCTCTTTTTCCCGGATTGCACGGGCCACCAACTCCGCCTTCCTTCTTTCCCTCTCTTCAATCTCCGGGCCCAACGGTACCGGCTCCCTGTCCCAGTACGGCGCTGCTGCGAGCTCCGGCGCACGGGTCGGGCCCCGCGAGACCTGTTGGACATTGCCCACTGCTGGTACTCTGGGCGTCAGGTCCCGCGGTGTCTTGGCCTTAGACGCTGCTTTGCATCGGCAACCCGGCGCAACCTCAGCCGAGGTGTGGGGGATGGGCACAGGGGCTTTCCGCGGTTGGGCCTTCGGCACAGAGCGGGCTATCGGCTCCGGCTCGGGGACTTTCTCAGGGGACGCCTCCGGTTCGATTTTCGGGGCTTTCCAGGGCAGCACCTCCGGTCGACTACAGGCTCCGGCTGCGGGTCGGTCCGCCTGGGCGGACATGCTGGGTATCCCTACCGGTTGCGGTGGTAGCGGGCCTAGTGGCGGGGTCACGGCTTCCGAGACGGGTGGCGAGGAGGGCAGCAGGGCGAGAGGGTTTGGACCGGGTCCCGCAGCCGCGATGACCGGCCCTTCAAGGGCATCGGGGCGTGGGTCACTCACCCTCCCTTCCTCCGCTTCCTCCTCGCGTCTCCGCACAGTCGCTATGACGTCCGCCATGTCGGTCTCCCACTCCTCCATGAGGAGCTGCATCTTGACCTGCAGCCTCTGGTAGAGCTGCGCGGTCCGGATCTCCACCCACGCCGCGGTTCCCGGCGCGGGGGCTATGGTGCTGCGGGACGGCATCCACATGTTGCTGGCGGCTTCTCCCAGGAACAAGATGGCTGCAGGGTCCTGGCGTCCCTGCTTTTATAGCCGCGCTCACATGCAGCTGGCCGCCATTCCGTCTCCCTCAGCCTCTTTCCGGCCCCTCCTCTTTTGAGGCGGGGTTTCGGCCTTCGCGCCTCTACTACTCGAGAAGACGTTCGAGCGGGAACTTTTCGCACCAAAGATGGCGACTTCTGAAATTTTTTGGCCGGACACCTCCGGCGGTCACAAGGCGCACCTCTACCCAACGGCAGAGCGGTAAGATCCTGTTCGTGACGCCAAGTTGTCGCGGGCGGAGGAGGGGACGCCGCGCTTTTCCACCGCTCGGGTCCGGCTGCCGCTGCGGCTACTGCGGCCTGCTGCTGCTGCTCGGTGGCTCGAGCGATGGGCCGGATCCCGGGGACTCGAGCGGCGCTCCTCGCCCGTGAGTGAAAGGGGATTGGATTTGGGGATTGTTCATTGTCCGTGACGCCACCCACGGTTGTGGTGATTGTATGGACACCACCGCTGCTCTGTATGGGGATCCCGGGAGCGGTGACAGGGAGCAGCAAAGTTGTTGGTTCTCCCCTCCGTGGGTAGGGGGTAGTTGTCCCGGGGCCCGGTGATGAGGTGGGTGATGCAGGGCTTGGTGGGGTGCAGGGACGCGGGGGTAGCGCTGTGCCTCACGGCACTGTGGTACTCACTCAGCCTGAGACGATGACACAGTTCTCGGTAAAACACACGGCTGGAAAGACGGTTCCCACGGACGGCTGCACTTGCTTTTCCCCAGTAGTTGACGGTGACGGTCCCTTTTCCTGCACCTAAGATGATGATGGTTGCGATGGGTTCCCACCGGTAACCCGCTCCCCGGCTTGGATATAGGCCGGAGGAGCCCTACTTTGCCCGCAGGCGCTGGCCCTGGGAAACTGGTGCCCTGGCGGTGGCGGTGTCTCTCTCCAACGGTTGGACTGTTGCCTTCAATCGGGACTTGGTTGTTGGGAGACCCAGAGGTCCCCTTCACTAACGGATTTGGCAAATTCACGGCGACTCCTAGCCTTGCCGAGATCCGAAAGGCCCCTGCCAATGGTGCTGACTGCTCTTCGTATACCGCTCCAGTACCGCCGGGCCACCACCCGTCCGCGGTCCTTCCAGCAACCTCCAAGCAGTCTCCCCTGCAGACAGTCACCGCCGTCTGCTGACCTTGCTGTCTCAGTCCGGGGCACACACCCGGACCAGCTTCAGGCTTGCTTAACTGTTCCTTTTTCTGTCACTACTCTCACTTAGTCTTCCACTTTAACTCCTCTCTCAGACTCTAGTCTCGCTTCAACTGCCTGGTTTTCCCGCCTCCAGGGCTGTGAACTCCTCGGTGGGCGGAGCCAACCGCCTGGCCCACCCCCTAGTGTGGACATCAGCCTCTGGAGGAAGGCAACAAGGATTTTAGGTTAGCCTTGGTGTTCCTAACTGGGGTGTAGGGTGTGGTGGTGTTATGACCTGTGACCCCTGGCTTGCCCAGGGCGTCACAGGAGCAATGCCTAGTAGACCAGCAAGAGAAAACAATCACTGATCTCGGAAAGACCAGCCAGAGAAAACACAGCCGACAGCCAAGAAAGGCGCTCAACACAGTGAAATCCTAGGTGTATTGCACCCTGGGAAGTATGCAAATCAAAAAAGGTCCGTGGAACCTCTGTTAGGAGTCTCGACACAGAAAATAGCCAGATATCCCTTCGGGAAGGACATAGCCAAGGAGTGGCTCTTTTTAGGAGACCACCATAACCACCATATATATATGGGCGGCCCTGTGCATGACTTTACCAGCGTCATCATTGTACCCGACCATAATCTTGCGCCTGCGCATTTAGCTCACCAACGCGAATGAGGTCAGCTATGTTTTCTACTCTGCCCGCAATATGGCAGAGCTAACTGCGCCTGCGCGAGCGGAGATAACTGCATAGACGCGAGATTTGAAAATGCAACGAGGATGATGACGGAGGCGTCATCACGTCAATCAAGAAAGGAGGACGGCAAACAGTGGCAGGAGGGGGTGACAGGAGCAGAAAATGAGCCCGCCCATCTGGCCAACACAGGTAATTAGCAAATGTAACGGTAAGGTTTTATAAAGTTATTTTTGGGGTCTGGAAGGGGAGTCAGGGCCAAGGTGCACCTTCATAGAATGCAGCCCAGGAGCTGCAGAAGGTGATTCCTTTAGTTTAAAAGGAAATAATCTGGTGACAGGTTCCCTTTAATGGTTGCTTTTGGGGTGGGTGCACCTCCTTGAGTTACAGTTTGGGTCAGGAGCTTCATCCTACCACAACTCATTAACAGTCTGTTAATATTTGTCTTTAGTCTACACTGTTATAAGTTTATTTAAATATTGAGGTGACAGGACATTTGAACAAGCACACATCTCAGGAAAGTGAGAACCATGATTAGGAGAATTGCTCTGCAAACTGTTAGGAGCTTAGAAGTTAACTTATGAGCCTGGAATGTAGCTACTGAGCATATTCGGCCAGGCTATGGCGGCCAAGCTCCTTGGAAACAAGCTGTACACTATATAAAATAAAATCACTCATTGCAGGAGAATAAAAGTAGATAGGCCCATGGCAGGCAAACGCACTTATTTCCATGCTGTCGCACTAACTAAAGCAATTTAATAACATGAAAATACTTCTTCAAAGAGATAGAAAACAGACCAGTAATTATTATTATTTATTATTATAGCACTATCAATTCCATGGCGCTTTACATGTGAAAGGGGTATACATGATAGGGACAAGTACAATAATCATAAACAATACTAGACACAGACAGGTACAGGAGGATAGAGGTCCCTGCCCGCGAAGGCTCACAGTCTACAAGGGATAGGTGAGGATACAGTAGGTTAGGGTAGAGCTGAGTGTGCGGCGCTATATCAGACTGAGGGTTACGGCAGGTTGTAGGCTTATCGGAAGAGGTGGGTCTTCAGGTTCCTTTTGAAGCTTGTCAAGGTAGGCGAGAGTCTGATGTGTTGAGGCAGAGCATTCCAGAGTATGGGGGAGGCACGGGAGAAATCTTGGATGCAATGGTGGGAAAAGGAGATGAGAGGGGAGTAGAGAAGGAGATCTTGTGAGGATCGAAGGTTACATGCAGGTAAGTACCGGGAGACTAGGTCAGACATGTAGGGAGGAGACAGGTTGTGGATGGCTTTGTAGGTCATGGTTAGGGTTTTGAACTGGAGTCGTTGGGCAATGGGAAGCCAGTGAAGGGATTGGTAGAGAGGAGAGGTCGGGGAGAAGCGGGGGGACAGGTGGAGTAGCCGGGCAGCATAGTTTAGAATAGATTGTAGGGGTGCGAGACTGTTAGAAGGTAGGCCACAGAGCAGGAGGTTGCAATAATCCAGGCGGGAGATAATAAGGGCATTGTTACGGTTGCTGTGGCACTGGAGACTATGTTCGGATTTCTTGCTACTGCACATGTGCAAGCGCTGGAGACTAAGGGGCACTTTGCACACTACGACATCGCAGGTGCGATGTCGGTGGGGTCAAATTGAAAGTGACGCACATCCGGCATCGCAGGCGATATCGTAGTGTGTAAAGCCTAGATGATACGATTAACGAGCGCAAAAGCGTCGTAATCGTATCATCGGTGTAGTGGCGGCGTAATCCATAATTACGCTGACGCGACGGTCCGATGTTGTTCCTCGTTCCTGCGGCAGCACACATCGCTGTGTGTGAAGTCGCAGGAGCGAGGAACATCTCCTACCTGCTTCACCGCGACTCCCGTAGGATATGCGGAAGGAAGGAGGTGGGCGGGATGTTTACATCCCGCTCATCTCGGCACCTCCGCTCCGATTGGCCGCCTGCCGTGTAACGTCGCAGTGATGCCACACGACCCGCCCCCTTAATAAGGAGGTGGGTCACCGGCCAGAGCGACGTCGGACGGCAGGTGAGTGCATGTGAAGCTGCCGTAGCGATAACATTCGCTACGGCAGCTATCACAATGATATTGCTGCTGCGACGGGGGCGGGGACTATCGCGTGCGACATCGCAGCATTGGCTTGCGATGTCGCAACGTGCAAAGCCCGCCTTAGTCCTATCTTGGAGCCATTGCACATGTGCGGGTGACATCATCGCTGACACGAGGTCACATGTCTCTGACACCTTCTAACCTGATTGGCCACTGGTCATGTGCTTGTGACACGTGGTCACATGTCTCTGACACCTTCTATGCCGATTGGTCGCTGGTCATGTGCTTGTGACGCTTTGCTCGGTAATAGGCCAGCGTCACGTCATTGCTGTCGTTCTGGCAGCGGATTGGCTCTGGTGTTCTCCATCTTGGATGAGGCACAGAGTCTATATAAGACCCTGACGCACGCCGCCCGGCGCTCAGTCCTCTTGGTTCATGCATGAGAGTAGACGCTCTGTGCACGTCCCTCTAGGCATCTCTCTGTCTATGCTAGGTGAGCGCTACCGGCAGGGTAGCGTTCTTGTACCTTACAGCTTCGGCTGCGGTCCGTATCCTTACATCTTAGTGGAGCGGACATAGGCAGGTGCCTGAGGCACATGGTCCGGCTGGGCCTTGTTATTCTACTCGTAGGTGGACGTTGCCGCTAGGGTAACGTGCCTTATACTGCGTCTGGCAGTTGTTCATATCCTCGCACACTAGGGGAGCGAACATAGGTAGGAGCTTTGTGCGGCTTGTGCTGCTGTCCGTCTCTTTTGCACCACTAGTGGAGCGGACCTAGGCAGGTGCCATATCTAGTGGTTCGTGTCCTCACACACTAGTGGAGCGAACGCAGGTAGGAGCTTTGTGCGGCTTACGCTGCTGTCCGTCTCCTGGCACCACTAGAGGAACGGACCTAGGTAGGTGCCATTTCACACTCACTGCTTTTGTCTCTGTGATCATTAACAGAGACCATACCACATACCTTCAGAGTAAGGGAGGAATTGCTTTATTTCCTAACTATATGCCTCTGTGAGTTTAACAGAGGTATTGCACTCTGCACTTGTGCTACTACTATTTACAGCGGCACACTTATATACTCTTCCTCACTCATTAACCTATCCCTTTTACGTTAATGCTAAATACGGTAGTCGTTGTGACTTTAACAGTACACGCCGTGATTGGCTTTAGTGTCACTGAGACGTATCAGTGTCAGTACTGCTTCCGTAGTACAAGATACCCCTTATCCTCTGCCATAGTCTGCAGCAGAGACTTTGCACGGTGGACCCTGACTATCTGATATCCCTTTGGTTTTTATAATCAGACAGCCCCCGTAACAGGCATGTACTAGGGTTTTTGCAGCTTCTTGGGAAAGGAATATACGGATCTGGGAAATATTTTTGAGTTGGAGGCGGCAGGAGGTGAAGAGGGCTTCGATATGTGGCTTGAAAGAGAGATCAGAGTCTAGGATTACTCCCAGACAGCGAGCACGTGGCACTGGGGAAAGTGAGCAGCCATTGACATTGATGGATATGTCAGGTGGAATATATGGAATATATATTTGCATAAGGGCAATTATTATCTATAGCTGAAATATGATATTTCATTGTTACATATCACATATTTCACCATCTAGTTAATTTAAGGATATTGTAGTGCTGCTTGTATTTATATGAGGCTATTTCAATCTCAGGAAACATTGAATTAAATTAGGCTTCATAAACTTCATCATTTTAACATTAACACTCGCTGTTTTTTACATTGATCACTCTATAGTCTATTAAACAAAACATTTAGAAATGCAGTCATCATCCATTCTGCTCCTCCTGTAGCTGTACACTTTGTTGTTTTATAATAAACGGTGACATTAGTTCATATCATGTGATTAGAAAGGATTCATCTCACATTAGAGCCCATAATCGCACCCTATAGTCTCATTTTCACGTTTCTCCCTGGCATATCCTACTTGACCCTGCTTACTGCAGCACTTTTATTATCCAGTCTAAAAAGACGAGGGATTGAAGAGAAACAAAAAAATGCAGGAGTGAATATTTGCTTTCACTCTCACAGCTATGGATTGGATACCGTTATAGCTCCCGAACAGAAAAAGCCTGGAGTACAGCCAGAATCCGTCTACCCACAATCTACACCTCCAAGCTTTACATAAAATATACTGTGCACGAAGATCGGATATTGAGGAAATTAATCAAGAGATTAATTTAGATTTTTATATTTATAATCACAAGACAATTTTTATATTTATATTTTTTGTTACCAAGGACTAGGTTAATATTTCATCACTTTCTAACCATTTCTTCTTTATCACCTAACCACTACCATGTCACCACACCATAAGAGAAACAATAGAAAATCTACTCATCCCTACTTTAGATTAAAGTGTAACCGTAGATTTAATTTTTATTTCATAAATCAATAGTACACATGAAAGTAAGCAACCTTATAATATATGTGATCAGGGCCGGCGTCAGCACGCGGCATACCCGGGCAAATGCCGGGGCCCTGGAGAGCTGGGGGGGCCCACTCGGCCTCGTCAGTTCTGCTGCCTCCGGGCCGAGTTCCGGGGACCGCAGTCCTTGGCACTGGAAACTGTGGCTGCCGGCCCTTTAAGGCCCGCAGACCACAGTGTTCACTGTGTTCTCCTGCATTGAGCATCATCTGCGGGCGGAGCTACCGCCCGGCGTCCTGCTCGGTCGCACAGATGAAGGAGTCACAGTGCCAGCCAGCGACCCCCAGCACATTGCTTCCCTCCAGTGCTGTGTGGGTCCCTTCTGCACCGTGACCTGATCAGTATGTGGGACATCACTCCCTCCCCGCCCCTCCCTGTCCCCCCGTGCGTGTGTGGGCCCCGCAGAGCCGCATGTGTGGGCTCCGCAGAGCCGCTTGTGTGGCCCTCGGAGCCGCGTGTGTGGACCCTGCAGAGCCGTGTGTGTGGCCCCCGGAGCCGTGTGTGTGGTCCCCGCAGAGCCAGGTGTGTGGTCCCCGCAGAGCCAGGTGTGTGGTCCCCGCAGAGCCAGGTGTGTGGGCCCCGCAGAGCAAGGTGTGTGTTTGTATGTATGTATGCATGCAGCAGAGCAGTATGCGTGTCTATATGTATGTATATATGCAGCAGAGCAGTATGCGTGTCTGTATGTATGTATGTATATATGCTGCGTGTCTGTATGTATGTATGTATATATATATATATATATGCAGCAGAGCAATATGCGTGTCTGTCTGTATGTATGCATGTATGTATGCAGCAGAGCAGTATGCGTGTCTGTATGTATGCATGCTAAGCAGTATGCATGTATGTATGCATGTATGTATGCAGCAGAGCAGTATGCGTGTCTGTATGTATGCAGCAGAGCAGTATGCGTGTCTGTATGTATGCATGTATTTATGCAGCAGAGCAGTATAAGTGTCTGTATGTATGCATGTATGTATGCAGCAGAGCAGTATGCGTGTCTGTATGTATGCATGCTAAGCAGTATGCGTGTATGTATGCATGTATGTATGCAGCAGAGGAGTATGCGTGTCTGTATGTATGCATGCTAAGCAGTATGCGTGTATGTATGCATGTATGTATGCAGCAGAGCAGTATGCGTGTCTGTATGTATGTATATATGCAGCAGAGCAGTATGCGTGTCTGTATGTATGTATATATATATATATGCAGCAGAGCAATATGCGTGTCTGTCTGTATGTATGCATGTATGTATGCAGCAGAGCAGTATGCGTGTCTGTATGTATGCATGCTAAGCAGTATGTGTGTATGTATGCATGTATGTATGCAGCAGAGCAGTATGCGTGTCTGTATGCATGCAGAGCAGTATGCGTGTCTGTATGTATGCATGTATGTATGCAGCAGAGCAGTATGCGTGTCTGTATGTATGTATGTATATATGCAGCAGAGCAGTATACGTGTCTGTCTGTATGTATGCATGTATGTATGCAGCAGAGCAGTATGCGTGTCTGTCTGTATGTATGTATGCATGCAGAGCAGTATGTGTGTGTCTGTCTATATGTATGTATGCAGCAGAGCAGTATGTGTGTGTCTATGTATGTATGCATGCAGCAGAGCAGTATATGTGTGTCTGTCTGTATGTATATATGCAGCAGAGCAGTATACGTGTCTGTCTGTATGTATGTATATATGAAGCAGAGCAGTATGCGTGTCTGTATGTATGTATGCATGTATGTATGCAGCAGAGCAGTATGCGTGTCTGTATGTATGCATGCTAAGCAGTATGCGTATATGTATGCATGTATGTATGCAGCAGACGCTGTGTCTGTATGTATGCATGCAGAGCAGTATGCGTGTCTGTATGTATGAATGTATGTATGCAGCAGAGCAGTATGCGTGTCTGTATGTATGTATGTATATATGCAGCAGAGCAGTATACGTGTCTGTCTGTATGTATGCATGCATGTATGTATGCAGCAGAGCAGTATGCGTGTCTGTCTGTATGTATGTATGCATGCAGAGCAGTATGTGTGTGTCTGTCTATATGTATGTATGCAGCAGAGCAGTATGTGTGTGTCTATGTATGTATGCATGCAGCAGAGCAGTATATGTGTGTCTGTCTGTATGTATGTATGCAGCAGAGCAGTGTGTGTGTGTCTGTTTGTATGTATGCATGCAGCAGAGCAGTATGTGTGTGTCTGTCTATATGTATGTCTGCAGCAGAGCAGTGTGTGTGTGTCTGTATGTATGTATGCATGCAGCAGAGCAGTATGTGTGTGTCTGTCTATATGTATGTATGTAGCAGAGCAGTGTGTGTGTGTCTGTCTATATGTATGTATGCATGCAGAGCAGTATGTGTGTCTGTATGTATGTATGTATGTATATATGTAGCAGAGCAGCATGTGTGTGTCTGTCTATATGTATAGCATAGCAGTTTGAGTCTCTGTATGTATGCATGTATGATGTGTATCTATGTATGTCAGTGTATATGACTGTATAGATTTGTCTGTTTATATGTATTTTTGTGAGTTTGTCTTTAAATATGTATCTGTACGTGTATGTATCTGTGTATGTGTGTGTGTCTGCGTGTTTATGGGGCCCACTGGGACTCTTCCGCCCGGGGCCCACAAAAACCTGGAGCCAGCCCTGTATGTGATCAGCGAAATTTGCTTCTTTCTCTGCCAGAATTAATCGGTCATTATCAAAATTCTCAATTCTGAGGTCAAATCTGTATTCAGTGAAGACTAGAGTTGACCGCGGTTCGAGGTTCTCCAGTTCTAGGCTCGAGTGATTTTGGGGGCTGTTCGAGATCGAACTAGAACTCGAGCTTTTTCCAAAAGCTCGATAGTTCTAGATACGTTCGAGAGCGGTTCTAGCAGCAAAAAGCAGGGCTTTTTACAGCTACAGTGTGCAGGAGCCATCGCTGGCAGCCTGCCAGAAGCTGGTAACCAAGATAAACATCGGGTATCCAAGCAAAGCGCTTTGGTTAGTAACCCGATGTTTATCCTAGTTACGTGCAGGAAGCCCACACTTCCCCGCTCAGCTCACTCCACCCCCTCCTGCCCGCGGCATGTACACACATATACACACACACACACACACACACACACACACACCCGCTCGGCTTACCTGCGGTGATGAAGTCCCGCCATCCCGACCTCAGCGCTGTCAATGTCCTCCATGGCCGCCGCTTGTCACATCACCTTCTCTCGCTTCCGACCCGAGACTGACTAGCGGTGACGTCACGGGCCTCTCGCGATACTTGGTGTGAAGGCGCCGGTCATTGAACTCAGTGACAGGGGCTGTCAGTGTGCTGGAGATCAGCGCAGGTAATGTACCTCACTGACAGCAGCACTTGTCATCCCCTGCAGTGACCTGGGCTGACCCATTGATGTTAGCTCAGGTCACTGCACTGCTCTCCCAGCCAATGGGGAACATCCTGCTCTTCATTGACTGGGACAGTGTGGATCGTCATGGCAACCCCTTGGATTACACCAGACCTGGATTTGTTTTTCATTCTAATAAATTGGTTAAAGAGGGAATGTTTTGGGGAGTGTTTTTTCAAATAAAAATGTGTTTGTCGTCTATTTTTTTTTTATTACTGACTGGGTTGGTGATGTCGGGTATCTGATAGACGCCTGACCTCACCAACCCCAGGGCTTGATGCCAGGTGACATTACACATCTGGTATTAACCCCATATATTACCCCATTTGCCACCGCACCAGGGCGCGGGATGAGCTGGGGCGAAGCACCAGGATTGGCGCATCTAATGGATGCGCCACTTCTGGGGCGGCTGCGGCCTGCTATTTTTAGGCTGGGGAGAGTCCAAAAACCATGGACCTCCCTAGTCTGAGAATATCAGGCCCCAGCTGTCTGCTTTACCTTGGCTGGTGATCCAATTTTGGGGGACCCCTACGTGGTTTTTTTTTTAATTATTTATTTAATTTAAAATAGCGTGGGGTGCCCTCAGTTTTGGATTACCAGCCAAGGTGAGGTTGCCAGCTGTGGTCTGCAGGCTGCAGCCGTCTGCTTTACCCTAGCTGGCTACAAAACTAGGGGGAACCCTACGTCATTTTTTTTTTTCATTTTTTTGGCTAAATACAAAGCTAAGCACCCCTTAGTGCCACATGAAAGGCACCAAAGGGTGCTCCACTTTTTCTCCACTTTTTCTCCACTTTTTCTACATTTTTTTCTCCATTTTTTCTCCACTTTTTCTCCATTTTTTTCTCCATTTTTTCTCCACTTTTTCTCCACTTTTTCTGCACTTTTTCTCCACTTTTTCTCCATTTTTTTCTCCACTTTTTCTCCACTTTTTCTCCACTTTTTCTCCACTTTTTCTGCACTTTTTCTCCACTTTTTCTCCATTTTTTTCTCCACTTTTTCTCCACTTTTTCTCCACTTTTTCTCCACTTTTTCTCCACTTATTCTCCACTTATTCTCCATTTTTTCTCCACTTATTCTCCACTTTTTCTCCACTTTTTCTCCACTTTTTCTCCGTTCTTTTTCTATGGTCAGTCTACCCATTAGCTCTGCCATGCATACTGTAGCTCTACACCTACTGCACATGTTACTTTATGATTGACATCTCTTTCGTACCAGAGCTGTCTAAGCCTACTCTGACCCCATATTTGTCATTACTATATTGTCCTTGTACTGTATTATGACATTTGTATCATGTGTTTCATTTCTTGCTGTGTTGCAATTTTTTTGCTGCATCCCAATTGTACCTCTACATTGTTCGAGTTTATGTTATTGTTCTCTCACTCTTATGTGATACTGATTATTGTCATTTTTCATGATTACAAGCAGATAAGTCCAATCTGACGAAGGCTGAGGCCGAAACGTCATTTGTAACTTGTTTTGGACAAAAACATATATGCTTATGAAAATTTTTTTTTCTTAATACGGACCAATAAAGAGTGATTTTGCATTACTATCCGTTGTGACTTACTGACTTAGTCTGGGAGATTTAGAGTGCCGAGGTTACTCACTAATTTTATCTATTATTACCTCTGAGCACCTATATACCAGTGAGCAGAGCTTCCTCTACAGTAGTTCTCCTGATTAGGCATGCCCTTACCTCATGAGCAGGGCATTGCAGCTTTGGTAGCAACCATTACGACATGGACTCTGCTGCTGTGGACCCGGGGAGAGTGAGTGCAGATTCATTGCACCCACACTCCTCACATGAAGGGTCCGCACTCCTAGAAAATGGGGGATACGTTCCCTGAGTGTCTCCCCCCCATATTCTAGACGGTCCAAAGTCGTCGTGGGACCCCTTTATTGTTTTTCTTACAATAAATTGGTGAAAGAGAAAATGTTTTGGGGACTGTTTTTTCAAATAAATTTCTTTTGTCGATTTTTTTTTTTTTTTTGTTAGTACTGACAGTTTATGATGTTGGGTATCTAATAGACGCCATGACATCACAAACTGCTGGGCTTGATCTCAGGTGACTTTACAGCTAGTATCAACCCGATTTATTACCCCGTTTGCCACTGCACCAGGGCACGGGATGAGCTGGGGTGAAGCGCCAGGATTGGCGCATCTAGTGGATGCGCCACGTCTGGGGTGCCTGCGGCCTGCTATTTTTAGGCTGTGAAGGCCCAATAACTATGGACCTTCCCACCCTGAGAATACCAGACCACAGCTGTCCGCTTTACCTTGGCTGGTGATCCAATTTGGGGGGGACCCTACTTTTATTGTGTAATTATTAATATTTATAAAATAATTATAAAAAAGAGCCTGAGGGGACCTCCACATTGGATCCCCAACCACGGTAAAGCTGCCAGCTGTGGTTTTCAGGCTACAGCCGTCTGCTTTACCCTAGCTGGCTATCAAAAATGGGGGGACCCAACGTCATTTTTTTTTTTAACTATTTTTTAAATAGAAAAAATTAATGGGCTTCCCTGTATTTTGATTGCCAACCAAGGTAACGGCAGGCAGATGGGGGTGGCAACCCATAGCTGTCTGCTTTATCTGCTGAGAATCAAAAATACCGCGGAGCGCTATGTCATTTTTTTTAAAGATTTATTTTTACAGCACTGTGATGTCCAGCAATCAAAATACAGGGAAGCCCATTTTATTTTTAGTTATTTAAATAAATAATTAAAAAAAATATATATGGGCTCCCGCTGCATTTTTTGTATTGCTAGCTAAGGGTAATCCAAGCAGCTACTGGCTGCTAACCCCCACTGCTTGATGTTACCTTCACTGGCAATGGAAAATCCAGGGAAGCATTTTTTATTTTTTTTGCCAAAAAAACTACAAAAAAAAAGGACGTGAGCTTCGCCATATTTTTGTATGCTAGCCAGGTATAGCAGGCAGGTGCTGGAAGAGTTGGATACAGCGCCAGAAGATGGCGCTTCTATGAAAGTGCCATTTTCTGAGGCGGCTGCAGACTGCAATTCGCAGCAGTGGGGCCCAGAAAGCTCAGGCCAACCTGTGCTGCGGATTCCAATCCCCAGCTGCCTAGTTGTACCTGGCTGGACACAAAAATGGGGCGAAGCCTACGTCATTTGTTTTCTAATTATTTCATGAAATTCATGAAATAATAAAAAAAGGGCTTCCCTTTATTTTTGGTTCCCAGCCGGGTACAAATAGGCAACTGGGGGTTGGGGGCAGCCGTACCTCCCTGCTGTACCTGGCTAGCATACAAAAATATGGCGAAGCTCACATAATTTTTTCAGGGGGCAAAAAACTTCTGCATACAGTCCTGGATGGATAATATAAAAAGTTTTTGCCCAGCTCACCTGTGCAATGGAAGCCAACAATCCTGGGCTGTGCACGGAGAAAAAATTGGAGAGCCAATCCATATGCATAGAAAGTGATTGAGGAATTCACCAGCACAAAACTCCAGGCATCTTGTTCTTTAAAATAAAAATTCTTTATTTCTTGTCATTAAAAAGTCCATGCTATAGTGGTCAAGCCCATGTTAGAGAGGACGCGTTTCGAACATCCAGTTCTTATTCAGTTTCTAAACCATCTAGTCACAGAACTGCTTAAAAAGGGCTGAACCCAAACATGTGGTCAAATGGAAGGAGAGAGCAAGATAATTACAAAAACATTAACCCATTACGTTTGATCACTTCATATAGTGCTATAACACCTATATACATACATAATAATAAGCAAGATTAATATGCAAACATCAATTCATTTCTTTTGTTTAGACCCTTAGGAAATCTTGTGCCCATTAAAAACATCCATTTTATTTCTCTTTGAAAAAGGATATCTTTCAAGTTTCCACCTCTTCTAGGTAATTTAATTTTTTCAATGGCATTAACTTTCATGCCTTTCAAATCCCCTGCATGTGCGTCGCGAAAATGCTGAGACGCTCCTGATAATTTTCTAGTGGTGGCATTATTCACATCATAAATGTGTTCAGATATCCTTTTTCTGAGTGGGCGACAAGTGCTGCCTATATATTGCAACTGACAAATGGTACAAGATATTAGATAAACTACATGGTCTGAACTGCAGTTTATTAGTGACATTATTTTATAAGTTTTTTTGTCTGTATATGAAGAAAAATCCTTTGTATTTAACATATAGCCGCATAGTCCACACGTTCTGTGGCCACATTTAAACGAACCTATACTAGGTAACCAATTGCCGGTATTTTTTTCCCCATTAGTGGAACCGCATCTATTCATATGGTCACTTGGTGATAACATAGATCCCAATGTAATGTTCCTTTTTGAAACAAATTTAACCCCATTTTTTAAGATTCGATATAATGTATCATCTGTAGATAAAATGGGTAGATATTTTTTGATGATTTTGATTACATCATAATAGTTTTTACTATATGTTGTTGAAAAAACAACTGACAATTCCTTCTGGGAATTGTCTTTGTTTTTGTTCATGTCCAAATACTGTGATCTACTCCTTGTTCTTGCTTTGACTCTGGCTTTTTGGAGATTTTTCAATTTATAGCCTCTTGCCAAAAACCTTTTTTCAATAATGTCGCATTCCACCTCAAAGTTTTTTTGACTGGTGCAACACCTCCTGGCACGGACATATTCACCTGTAGGGATGTTATCTATGACATGTTTTGGATGGCAACTTCCCGCATGTAATAGCAAGTTGCCTGATATGGGTTTTCTATAAAGGCTGCAATTAATTTCTCCACTATCACTCTTTCCATGAAATTGTATATCCAAAAAATTAATCTTTGATACATCATGAAAAAAAGTGAAAAAAGGTTGTGGGCATTGTTATTGATGTAAAAAATAAAATCCTCGATTTTTTTTTTTTTTTTTTTTTTTTGCGGCTATATGTTAAATACAAAGGATTTTTCTTCATATACAGACAAAAAAACTTATAAAATAATGTCACTAATAAACTGCAGTTCAGACCATGTAGTTTATCTAATATCTTGTACCATTTGTCAGTTGCAATATATAGGCAGCACTTGTCGCCCACTCAGAAAAAGGATATCTGAACACATTTATGATGTGAATAATGCCACCACTAGAAAATTATCAGGAGCGTCTCAGCATTTTCGCGACGCACATGCAGGGGATTTGAAAGGCATGAAAGTTAATGCCATTGAAAAAATTAAATTACCTAGAAGAGGTGGAAACTTGAAAGATATCCTTTTTCAAAGAGAAATAAAATGGATGTTTTTAATGGGCACAAGATTTCCTAAGGGTCTAAACAAAAGAAATGAATTGATGTTTGCATATTAATCTTGCTTATTATTATGTATGTATATAGGTGTTATAGCACTATATGAAGTGATCCAACGTAATGGGTTAATGTTTTGTAATTATCTTGCTCTCTCCTTCCATTTGACCACATGTTTGGGTTCAGCCCTTTTTAAGCAGTTCTGTGACTAGATGGTTTAGAGACTGAATAAGAACTGGATGTTCGAAACGCGTCCTCTCTAACATGGGCTTGACCACTATAGCATGGACTTTTTAATGACAAGAAATAAAGAATTTTTATTTTAAAGAACAAGATGCCTGGAGTTTTATGCTGGTGAATTCCTCAATCACTTTCTATGCATATGGATTGGCTCTCCAATTTTTTCTCCGTGCACAGCCCAGGATTGTTGGCTTCCATTGCACAGGTGAGCTGGGCAAAAACTTTTTATATTATCTATCTTGAGCTGCTATACCCGTGCTCCCTGTGATCTACAACCAGGAACTTATAGTAAGTCAATTACTACTATTTTGGATTTTTTCCAGAAAAAGACATTGTATTTTATATATGATGACATCGTATGACTTATAGTTCCTTACAAGATTGTGTTATAATATGGAAGACCAGATGAATGATGCTAATAGCAATCAGAATTGTGAGAGCTTTGTTACTTTAGATAGATTAAGAATGGAGAGAGCTGCAAAAATGTTTTCATTAAACAAGCAAGATACCCTTATGGAAACGCATACAGAAATGAATCAAATTATGTGGGAATTAGAAAAAGTTATGTCGGCGAGAATTCGTACCTGGTGGGACAGCAAAACCTTGCAAGCATATCTTGATAAAAGCATGGTTCCCAGAGGACTTCGCCTGAATAAAAGACCCACAGTAGAATTTAATCAAGAATTTGTTGCAAAATGGGATGCAATCCTATCTGAATGCTCCAAGAGACTTATTCAATTAATTATAGAACAAGAACAAAATAAAATAGGTGTATTGGAGAATAAAATCAAAGAAATTGAAATTTCCCTTGCACAATATTCGAGTCTGGACTCTTATAAAACCATGAAAGACCAGATAAATGTTAAAATTATTGCACTTGAGGATACAATTACTGCATTTAAAGAAAAAAAGTTTGTTCGAGATCTAAGGGATTATGAAGATAATAAAATCTACAATTGGCATAATTCCAGGAGATTTTTTCAAGCTGGTCCTAAATCCATACTGAAAAATAACAAAAGACGCAACAATTCCACTCGTGTAAATTTTTCTTCTACAGATTTTGAAACAACTGATGTGGACTCTACAGATTATAATACGGACACGTCCGATACTAATTTTGACACTCCATCTACTTCATCAAGCGTGTCAAAAAACTTGAAAAATCAGCCGTTTTTTCAGAAAAATCGAAAAAAACAAGGAGGAGCGGCCGTAAACACAGAAAGCCATGTGTATCAACACAATCATTATACGAGGGGGAAGAGGAAATAAATGTTGATAATAATAATTTTTCTGTTATAAATATGTCGGCATGCATTTTAAACAGTAGTGAAATAAGTGTTTTAAAAAGGGGTCTAAATTTTGTTCCCAATAAGAGGTTTGATCTATTTAAAACAATACTGGATGTTAATAAGTTCATCCGAAAATTAACAGTAAAAAACCACTTTTTTCAAAATGAAAATGGTTCGAATGTTCCCAATGTTTCAAATGCATCAGCCGACATATATTTTTCTCCTATGTCATTTAAAGAGCAAATGGCTTTACATGATTTGCATGATTTATCAAGTGATAGTGGTACTAAGTCTAATTCACATTGTGCGGTTTCTCACTTTAATGTTCCTAATCCACGTTTCTATCCCATCCCCTCGAGGTGTGATCAGATGACTGACTTCCACAATATAGTAGAAAAAGAGTTAACTGCTCTTTCTCATCTACAAGAACCTATGGTTCAAAATTTGTCTAAAACTGAGAAGGATGCAGTTATTTCCCTACAAAAAAATCTGAACATCATTATATAAAAAATTCTGACAAGGGGGGAGCAGTCGTAGTTTTGGATACAGGACTTTATGAGAGGGAGATATTAACCATGCTACAGGATTGCGATACCTACAGGAGAGTTGAGTACGACCCCTCTGCAGGTATCAAAAAATCCTTGGAGAAGATTTTGGAGGAAGGCTTGCACTTAGGTTTAATAGATGAAAAATTGAGAGATTATTTTAATCCCTCTTCTTGTCTAGTACCATTATTGCATGCCTTACCCAAATCACATAAAAACCAATTTCCCCCAAAAATGAGACCAATTGTTTCAGGTATCGACTCTTATACTGAACATCTGGCAGAGTGGTTGGACAACCACCTACAATTTCTTCCCAAAATGTCCCCTGGATATGTATTGGATAGCAAACATGTGTTGAGTATTATCTCTCAAATGAAATGGCAGGACAATTATAGTTGGTTAACTTGTGATGTTCAATCGCTATATACATCCATTCCACATTCTCTTGCCATTTTGGCTTTGAGAGATTTGCTCAACAAATATTCTGACTACTCACTTGAACTTCAAAATTATCTGGTGGATGTTACTGACTTTTTACTTAAGAACAACTATTTCACCTTTTTAAATAAAGGATATGTTCAGCTGCAGGGATGTTCAATGGGCGCACGATTTTCCCCTTCATTAGCGGGCATATTTATGTTTTGGTGGGAAGAACAATTTATTTTCAATCAATGTAATCCCTTTTTCTCGGATACTTATTGTATGGCAAAATCCAAATAAAAAAATTGAGGATTTTATTTTTTACATCAATAACAATGCCCACAACCTTTTTTTCCACTTTTTTTCATGATGTATCAAAGATTAATTTTTTGGATATACAATTTCATGGAAAGAGTGATAGTGGAGAAATTAATTGCAGCCTTTATAGAAAACCCATATCAGGCAACTTGCTATTACATGCGGGAAGTTGCCATCCAAAACATGTCATAGATAACATCCCTACAGGTGAATATGTCCGTGCCAGGAGGAGTTGCACCACTCAAAAAAACTTTGAGGTGGAATGCGACATTATTGAAAAAAGGTTTTTGGCAAGAGGCTATAAATTGAAAAATCTCCAAAAAGCCAGAGTCAAAGCAAGAACAAGGAGTAGATCACAGTATTTGGACATGAACAAAAACAAAGACAATTCCCAGAAGGAATTGTCAGTTGTTTTTTCAACAACATATAGTAAAAACTATTATGATGTAATCAAAATCATCAAAAAATATCTACCCATTTTATCTACAGATGATACATTATATCGAATCTTAAAAAATGGGGTTAAATTTGTTTCAAAAAGGAACATTACATTGGGATCTATGTTATCACCAAGTGACCATATGAATAGATGCGGTTCCACTAATGGGGAAAAAAATACCGGCAATTGGTTACCTAGTATAGGTTCGTTTAAATGTGGCCACAGAACGTGTGGACTATGCGGCTATATGTTAAATACAAAGGATTTTTCTTCATATACAGACAAAAAAACTTATAAAATAATGTCACTAATAAACTGCAGTTCAGACCATGTAGTTTATCTTATATCTTGTACCATTTGTCAGTTCCAATATATAGGCAGCACTTGTCGCCCACTCAGAAAAAGGATATCTGAACACATTTATGATGTGAATAATGCCACCACTAGAAAATTATCAGGAGCGTCTCAGCATTTTCGCGACGCACATGCAGGGGATTTGAAAGGCATGAAAGTTAATGCCATTGAAAAAATTAAATTACCTAGAAGAGGTGGAAACTTGAAAGATATCCTTTTTCAAAGAGAAATAAAATGGATGTTTTTAATGGGCACAAGATTTCCTAAGGGTCTAAACAAAAGAAATGAATTGATGTTTGCATATTAATCTTGCTTATTATTATGTATGTATATAGGTGTTATAGCACTATATGAAGTGATCCAACGTAATGGGTTAATGTTTTTGTAATTATCTTGCTCTCTCCTTCCATTTGACCACATGTTTGGGTTTAGCCCTTTTTAAGCAGTTCTGTGACTAGATGGTTTAGAGACTGAATAAGAACTGGATGTTCGAAACGCGTCCTCTCTAACATGGGCTTGACCACTATAGCATGGACTTTTTAATGACAAGAAATAAAGAATTTTTATTTTAAAGAACAAGATGCCTGGAGTTTTGTGCTGGTGAATTCCTCAATCAAGTCCTGGATGGAGTATGCTGAGCCTTGTAGTTCTGCAGCTGCTGTCTGTCTGTATGGAGAAGAGCAGACAGCAGCTGCAGAACTACAAGGCTCAGCATACTCCATCCAGGACTGTATGCAGAAGTTTTTTGCCCACCAAAAAAATGACGTGGGCTTCGCCATATTTTTGTATGCTAGCCAGGTACAGCAGGCAGCCACGGGCTGCCTCCAACCCCCAGTTGCCTATTTGTACCCGGCTGGGAACCAAAAATATAGGGAAGCCCATTTTTTTTTAATTATTTCACTTATTTCATGAAATAATTAAAAAACAAATGACGTGGGCTTCGCCCCATTTTTGTGTCCAGCCGGGTACAACTAGGCAGCTGGGGATTGGAATCCGCAGCACAGGTTAGCCCGAGGTTTCTGGGCGCCTCTGCTGCGGATTTCAGTCCGCAGCCGTCCCAGAAAATGGCGCTCTCATAGAAGCGCCATCATCTGGCGCTGTATCCAACTCTTCCAACAGCCCTGGAGCCGGGTGGCTTGTTGGGTAATCATGAGTTAATACTGGCTTTGTTTTACTAGCCAGTATTAAGCCAGAGATTCTTAATGTCAGGCACGTTTGACCCGGCCATTAAGAATCTCCAATAAAGGGTTAAAAAAAAGACACCACACAGAGAAAAAATACTTTAATAGAAATAAATACACAGACACATTAGAGACTCCATCTTTATTACCCCTGTCAGCCCTCCACGATCCTGCTCTTCTGTCTTCTTTCTTTCTAGTGTAGTAGTAGTGACGATTGTAGTGAGGATGAGGTTCACCAGCTCATCACTTGGGGCTGGGGAACCTCATCCTCATTACAATCCTCACTAGTGTAGTAGTAGTGACGATTATAGTGAGGATGATGTGCACCAGCTCATCACTTGGGGCTGGGGAACCTCATCCTCAGTACAATCCTCACTAGTGTAGTAGTAGTGACGATTGTAGTGAGGATGAGGTTCACCAGCTCATCACTTGGGGCTGGGGAACCTCATCCTCACTACAATCCTCACTACAATCGGGAAGCAGCGTGCAGCCTTCACTCCGTGAGTGATCAGTGCTGGCTGTCAGCGGTAACGCTGACAGACGCGTTACCATAGCAACGGTGCTCTCGGAGCTGCGGTTAGCGGTGACGTCACCGCTAACTGCGTTGCTATGGCAACGGTGATCTCCGTTAATGACCGGCTGTGTCAGCCGGTCCCTAACGGAACGGGGAGTTGACCGTGTGCTAGAGCATGTCGCCGGTACACGGCGATACACATATGTGCACCGTGTACCGGAGAGATGCACTCGCAGGTCCTACATGACGCGTCATAGTCATGTGACCAGTCTGTAGCCAATGAGATAATAGCCACGTGACTGGTCACATGGCTATTTTGACGTCACGATAGGTCCTGCTTCTCTGCTGGCAGTGCCATCACCGGGAGGATTCAGCGATCATCGGATGGAATAGCGGCAGGAGACAGAGTGCAGAAGGGATCGCGAGGACCGGTAAGTGTTATGGCAATGTTTATTAACTGTTTGTGTACATTTATAATGCATTTTTATGTGTTTGTGATTGCCTCCCATTATAGCCTATTGGCTCGAGTTCGGTTCGTCGAACGTTCGACGAACCGAACTCGAACGGGACCCCCGTTCGGCGAACCGACCTCGAGCCGAACCGCGACCGGTTCGCTCATCTCTAGTGAAGACTTTTCCATTACTGAGATAGGAGATGGCAGTTGGTGCTGAGGAGATTCTACGATGGCAGGAAAAGAAAGGATCTAGATCCAGTGAGAGGAGCTAGAGGCAGAGGGAGGAGCTAGAGGCAGAGGGAGGAACTAGAGGCAGAGCTGGGAGCTAGAGACAAAGGGAGGAGCTAGAGGCAGAGGGGGGAGCTAGAGGCAAAGGGAGGAGCTAGAAGCAGAGGTGGAGCTAGAGGCAAAGGGAGGAGCTAGAGGCAGAGGGGGAGCTAGATGCAGAGGGAGGAGCTACAGGCAAAGGGAGGATCTGTGATCTCACCTCTATAGCTTAGCAATATAAAAGTTCTGCATCCGTTTGTAAGACTTAACAATTTCTTTACTTTTCAGAATAGCTTAAATCTCTTTTTTTTTGGCCCACATTGCTTAATAAAAACAAGCTTCCTATTAGACTTATATGAGGACCAGCAACCGGGCAGATGTCTGGGATCAAATCCAGGCCGGAACTGTGTTGTTGTTTTTTTTTTTTTCTTTTTTTTAAAAACCTGGTTGGACCTGCCAATCCTGGGTATCTGCGAGTCTGCCAATCACTAGTATAGATACTAAAAAACATTTTTTTTTAGATACTTAAATTGGAAAAAAGGTAGTGTTATCAATTTAGAGATGGGGGTACATTTTTTTTTACTTCCATTTTTTAGCCCCTTAACCCTATACAACTTTGGAATTCTTTTATCTGTCCCAATGAATCTGACAATGCTTTTTTTGTGACATACTGTACTTTATGTTGGTGGTAATATAGGTCAATATGATTTGCATTTATTTATCAAAATATTTGAGATTCGCAAATTTGCAATTTTCAATCTTTAAATCAACCATATACCTACTAAACATCAGGATTTTTTTATTACTTATTTGGATGTCAGAAGTGTTCAAAATTCTAGAGAGGATACCAATATAAAAAAAACATATGATAGAAATGCAAAAAAGAAAAAAAATAATTTTACAACCTCCTCTTTATAATTAGAATTTTACTATTAATTTGAGATCTCAATTTCTTGGCAATCAAAAACAATTGTTACTTTATGCCTGTAGATAAGAGTTTCTCTATTTACGGTGTTGCTGAACCTCCTTAATTAGTATTTATATTATATTATAATGACCTCTCTAGCTTTCATGTATTACCACCTTTGTTATGTTATTCTTCGTATTGATTGCTTTCTCAATAAAAACATTGAAAAGAAAATAAGACTAAAAAGTTTATTTTTCATTTTCTATCAAGTAAATTGACAAAATGGCTCTCTTTAGAGGCCACTTCACTTAAATACAGCTGAAGGACTTGATCAGAATGATTCATTAATTCCATGTTCTTATTTCATGTCATTGCAAAATGGAGTGATAGCCTTCCTTATTCAAAATCCATTTTACCTTGTGCAAATCTCCCACTGTATCAGCACCAAAGCAACCCCAAATCATCACATTACCTCCACCATGCTTGACAGATGGTGTCAGGCACTCTTCCAGTATCTTTTCAGTTGTTTTGCATCTCACATATGTTCTTCTGTGTGATCCAAACACTTCAAACTTTGATTCGTCTGTCCATAACTCTTTTTTCCAATCTTTCTCTGTCCAATATCTATGTTCTGTTGCCCATATTAATCTTTTCCTTTTATTTGCCAGTCTCAGATATAGCTTTTTCCTTGCCACTGTGCCCTGAAGGCCAGTATTCCGGAGTCGCCTATTCACTGTAGACGTTGACACTGGCGTTTTGTGGGTACTATTTAAAAAAGCTGCCAGTTAAGGACCTGTGAGGTGTCGATTTCTCAAACTAGAGACTTGTCTTGTTGCTCAGTTGTGCAGCTCGGCCTCCCATTTCTCTTTATACTCTTGTTTGAGCCTGTTTGTGCTCTCCTCTGAAGGGAATAGTACACACCGTTGTGAGAAATCTTCAGTTTTTTTGCAATTTCTTGCATGAAATATCCTTAATTTCTAAGAACAAGAATGACTATTGAGTTTCACATGCAAGTTCTCTTTTTATGGCCCTTTTGAGAATTTAATGGAACCAACAAATGTAATGCTCCAGATTCTCAACTAGCTAAAAGGAAGGTCAGTTTTATAGCTTCTCTAATCAGCAAAACTATTTTCAGCTGTGCTAAAATACTTGTACAAGTGTTTTCAAGGGATTTCTAAACATCCATTAGCCTTCTAACACAGTTAGCAAACACAATGAACCATTACAACACTGGAGTGGTGGTTCTTGGAAAAGGGCCTCTATACACCTATATAGATATTGCATTAAAAAACAGACATTTAAAGCTAGAATAGTCATTTACCACATTAACAATGTATAGAGTGTATTTCTGTTTAATTTAATGTTAGCTTAATTGAAAAACAATGTGCTTTTCTTTCAAAAATAAGGAAATATCTATGTGACCCTAAACTTTTGAACTGTAGTGTACCTTTAGTGGTCAGCTCGAATATATAGATTTTGAAATCCAAGAAAGCAAAGTTTATAAAATCATCAGCTTCTTGAGTGACAGCAGCTGAGGATCAGATAATATTTGGGGGGTATTCATAGTTATCCCCTCCCCCTGTTAGAATTAGCATAAGTATTGTACAATCGATTTACTTTGACTTGCAGGACCTGTGATGAGGTCATACCCATGTAACCAGAAGGGACGGGGCCTCAGCCAACAAAGCTGATACCAGGAAGCAACATTTTTGTGTTTGCTGAGGCCCAGCCCTTTCTGGTCACATGGGTATGACCTCACCACAGGTCCTGCAAGTCAAAGTAAATCGATTGTATAATACAATCTAAATCTAAATCTAACAGGGGGAGGGGATGACTATGGAATATTTCCGCAGATATCTGTTCCTCAGCTGCTGTCACTCAAGAAGCTGATGATTTTATAAGCTTTACTTTCTACCTAAACATCTGAACTGACCACTACAGGTATGTAAAGAATCAGCCTGATAGTGCCAGTATAGCACTGGCTTTAAGTTATATACAAAAATCCTGGTCATTGGTTCCCTTTAACCCCTTCACGACCATGGATGGAAAGATCCGTCATGGTGCCCTGGGCCCTAAAGACACCAAGGACGGATCTTTCCGTCATGGCGGAATTGCGGAACCGTAGCCCCCTGTGACTGCGATCGGTTAACACAAACTGCAGATTCGGGGAAGAGGGGACCTGTACCTGACCTCAGGAGGGGTGGTGCCTCCTCCCCGGACCTACAGAGGCTGTGATTGGCTGACGAACGCCGCTCAACCAATCACAGCCACTGTAATGTTCCAGCCATTTAAAGTGACTGAAACATTGAAATCCAGCCTTGGTCAGTGCAGCTGTAGCACTGGCCATTGGCTGGAGCTGGGTGACCTCACTGGATCACCCTCCCCCAGTTCCAGTAGCTCTGATTGGAGAGATCGGCCTTGTGACTGATCTCTCCAATCACAGTGGCCCCTCCCCCTCGTGATCGGTGTCTGCCCCCTCTCCTCCGTTATGTGCTGCGCGCTCCCTCTCCTCCGTTATGTGCTGCCTGGACCCTCCCCCTTGTGATCGGTGCCCGCCCCCTCTCCATTATGTGCTGCCTGCCCCCTCTCCTCCGTTATGTGCTGCGCGCTCCCTCTCCTCCGTTATGTGCTGCACGGCCCCTCCCCCTCATGATCGGCTGCCCGCCCCCTCTCCTCCGTTATGTGCTGCACGCTCCCCCCCACCTCTCACCCCCGTGATCGGCTACCCGCCCCCTCCCCTGTCACCCCCGTGATGTGTGCTCCCTCCCCTGTCACCCCCGTGATGTGTGCTCCCTCCCCTGTCACCCCCGTGATGTGTGCTCCCTCCCTTGTCACCCCCGTGATGTGTGCTCCCTCCCCTGTCACCCCCGTGATGTGTGCTCCCTCCCCTGTCACCCCCGTGATGTGTGCTCCCTCCCCTGTCACCCCCGTGATGTGTGCTCCCTCCCCTGTCACCCCCGTGATGTGTGCTCCCTCCCCTGTCACCCCCGTGATGTGTGCTCCCTCCCCTGTCACCCCCGTGATGTGTGCTCCCTCCCCTGTCACCCCCGTGATGTGTGCTCCCTCCCCTCCCTGTCACCCCCGTGATGTGTGCTCCCTCCCCTCCCTGTCACCCCCGTGATGTGTGCTCCCTCCCCTCCCTGTCACCCCCGTGATGTGTGCTCCCTCCCCTGTCACCCCCGTGATGTGTGCTCCCTCCCCTGTCACCCCCGTGATGTGTGCTCCCTCCCCTCCCTGTCACCCCCGTGATGTGTGCTTCCTCCCCTCCCTGTCACCCCCGTGATGTGTGCTCCCTCCCCTCCCTGTCACCCCCGTGATGTGTGCTCCCTCCCCTGTCACCCCCGTGATGTGTGCTCCCTCCCCTGTCACCCCCGTGATGTGTGCTCCCTCCCCTCCCTGTCACCCCCATGATGTGTGCTCCCTCCCCTCCCTGTCACCCCCGTGATGTGTGCTCCCTCCCCTCCCTGTCACCCCCGTGATGTGTGCTCCCTCCCCTCCCTGTCACCCCCGTGATGTGTGCTCCCTCCCCTGTCACCCCCGTGATGTGTGCTCCCTCCCCTGTCACCCCCGTGATGTGTGCTCCCTCCCCTGTGACCCCGTGATGTGTGCTCCTTCCCCTGTCACCCCCGTGATGATGTGTGCTCCCTCCCCTGTCACCCCCGTGATGTGTGTTCCCTCCCCTGTCACCCCCATGATCTGTGCTCCCTCACCTGTAACCCCCGTGATCTGTGCTCCCTCACCTGTCACCCCCGTGATCTGTGCTCCCTCCCCTGTCACCCCCATGATCTGTACTCCCTCCCCTGTCACCCCCATGATGTGCTCCCTCCCCTGTCAACCCCGTGATCTGTGCTCCCTCACCTGTCACCCCCGTGATCTGTGCTCCCTCACGTGTCACCCCCATGATCTGTGCTCCCTCACCTGTCACCCCCATGATCTGCTGTCCGCTCTCCCTCCACCTCTCACCCCCGTGATCTGTGCTCTGCTCACCTGTCTCCCCAGTGATCTGCGCTGCGCTCCCTCTCCCACCTCTCACCCTCCCCGATCTGCTGCCTGCTTCATCTCCTGTGATCCTGTTGCCTAGATCCATCCTGTAGGGTAACTATCCCCAATCTCACCTACCACTCCCCTTCCCTCCCATCCCCCCCATCCCCGCTTCCCCCATCCTCTGCCGCTCCTGCATCCACTGCACGCTCTCCCTTCTGACCCCACCCTATCCCAGCCGCCGCCATCTCACATTCACAGATGCTCCCTTTATATGCCGCTGCCCCCCATCTGCCGCCTCCCCATCTGCTGCCCCCCCATCTGCCGCCCCCCCATCTGCCACCCCCCCATCAGCCACCCCCCCATCTACCGCTGTTCTGATCCATCCTGTAAGTATTGTTCGTGGCTCTTTTCTAACTATCCCCAATCGCATCTCCCACTCCCTCCTCCCCTACCTGCTTGCTGCCAAGTGCTGATCAGCTACGTGATTGGCTAATCAGGTACGTAATTGTAATTGTGCTCTACTTTTTGCATTTTTTTGTGCACCCCAAATAAAAAAACAAAACAAAACAAAACTTGAACAATTAGGTACCTGATCAGCAATCGTCCTGCAGTCGTACTCGACTTTGGACAGGACTTTTTTTTTCCATCCCACCTAGTCCCCCCCTTTTTTGCAGAACATTTGTGCGTGCGCCCTATTTTTTTTCTATGCCATGGGGGTCTAGTTTCCAAAATGGGGTCACATGTGGGGGAGCTCCACTGTTTCGGCACCTCAGGGGGTCTCCAAACACAACATGGAATACGCTAATTATCCCAGACAATTTTGCGTTTGAAATATCAAATGACGCTCCTTGCATTCTGAGCCCTGCTGTGCGCCCAAACATTTGATTTCCACCACATATGAGGTGTCTGTGTACTCAGGAGAAATTGCACAATACATTTTATGGTGCAATTTTTCCTGATACCCTTGTGAAAAAAAGCTACCTGGTTGAAGTAACAATTTTGTGGTAAATTTTTTTTTATTATTATCATGGCTCAACTCTATTAACTTTTGTGAAGCCCCCAGAGGTTCAAAGGGCTCAATAAACATCTAGATAAATTCCATGAGGGGTCTAGTTTACAAAATGGGGTCTCATGTGGGGGAGCTCCACTGTTTCGGCACCTCAGGGGCTCTCTGAACGCAACATGGTGCGGCTAACGATTCCAGCTAATTTTCTGTTCAAAAAGTCAAATGACACTCCTTCCCTTCCGAGTCCTGCCGTGCGCCCAAACAGTGTTTTTTCGCCACATATGAGATATCTGCGTGCTCAGAAGAAATTGCCCAACAAATTTTGGGGGTTCATTTAATCCTGTTACCCTTGTGAATATGCAATATTTGAGGCTAAATAAACATTTTTGTTGCAAAAAGTAAAATGTTCATGTTTTCCTTCCACATTGCTTTAGTTACTGTGAAGCACCTGAAGGGTTAATAACCTTCTTGAATGTGGTTTTGAGTAGCCTCAGGGGTGCAGTTTTTGGAATGGTGTCACTTTTGGGTGTTTTGTGTCATGTAGACCTTTCAAAATCGCTTCAAATGTGATGTGGTCCCTAAAAAAAAGTGGCTTTGTAAATTTTGTTGTAAAAATGAGAAAATCCTCATAAACTTTGAACCCCTATAACTTCCTTAAATTTTTTTTTTCCCCAAAATTGTTCTGATGTAAAGTAGACATGTGGGAAATGTTATTTATTAATTATTTTGTGTCATATGTCTCGTTGGTTTAAGAGCATAAAAATTAAAAGTTTGAAAATTACAAAATTTTCAAAATTTTCGCGAAATTTCCGTTTTTTTCACAAAGAAACGCAAAAAAATATCGGTCTAAATTTACCACTAACATGAAGCCCAATATGACACGAGAAAACAATCTCAGAATCACCGGGATCCGTTGAAGTGTTCCAGAGTTATAACCTCATAAAGTGACACTGGTCAAAATTGCAAAAAATGTCCTGGTCTTTAGGGTCAAAATAGGCTTGGGGCTGAAGGGGTTAAAGTAGAATGTGGCACTGCACCATTGGCCGCAGCAGGTAATGATTACAGCTCCTAAGATGCTGTGTAAACAGGTGCAACAATGCAGCAAAACAGAGAATGCCAACTCAGAAGTACAGTAACACAAGGTTGTTATTAACTATTTAAAATTTAAGAAGTAAATATGCAACAACTTGCAGATGGCAGTTGACAAGTAAAACAGGAAAGTCAAGCTCAAATGAAAAGTTTCTTCTTTATTTCGTGAGAATTTCATTTACACGGGACATCAAAACTTTCACAAGGAGGCCTCTATAATGGCATATGCATCAACACATTTCTGATGTGTTTCCACCCTTAATCATGATCATGTTCATAATTAAGAGTGGAAACACACCAGAAATGCGTTGATGCAAACGCGATTATTACGGTTTCCTTGTGAAAATTGTGATGTCTCGTGTACTTGAAATTCTCAAGAAGTAAAGAAGAAACTGTTCATTTGAGCTGAACTTTCCTGTTTTACTTTACTCGATTATCAGGCCATGGTGGGACCTTTGTCTGGGCTCTTAACAGAAAGTGGATGCAGAAATGGTGAGCTGGATTCGTTACTGACAATATTTTGCAAAACAGTATTTAAGATCTTCGTTCACTAACTCTTTTCCGAACCCCCTGGCCACTGCCCTATAAAATAATATACCCGGCGCTAACGCACTTAGAAGTGCAACACTGATAGGCTAATTGCCGTCTGCAGTTTCCGTAGCTTTCCCTATACAGTCAATCGTTATTTTGGTATACTGCAGAGGTATAAGTACAATCTGGATTAGTAATTTCAACAATATAATAAACAGAGCAACTTTGAGAAGCATACATTAGTCCATTCTCTGTCAGAGTCCAAGATGAATCAACAAGGGATTTCACTTAGCCCCTTTGTCTTCTGATGGCGGTTACCACTACATGTCCTATTAGGAATCTATTCTGCACTCCTGCTAGGCAGCAAGTCTTGTACTGTAAACCACGAACAAGCCCCTTTTTTACCAATAGAGATGAGCGAACCTGAGGTTCAGTGTTCATACCAAACACAGACTTTAGAAAAAAAATCAGAGTTCGGGTTCAGAGTTTGGATGCTTTACGTATGCAAACCACTCACACGAGCAAGCATTGCTGTCGGGTACGCTCGGTGCTCAGCCTAGTGTGAGCCGTCTGCAGTGTTTGAACGGCTCGCACTGCAGGTAACAACAGTGTGATCATATGTAGTGTGCAGCAAACAAAAAAATGGAAAAACCCCGCTTAACTTCTCCTGGAAGCGATCTGTTTATGGCTAGCTGCATGTGGGCGGAGACCCGAACTGCCCAATTAGTTACATGCATTGGGGTTCAGGTCAAGTCTGGTTCCCAATCCTAACTTTCTCTAAAGTTCGGCTGATCCCGTCGAACCGAACTTCCAGGGGTTGAAAGAGCACAGTATTAAATGATCACAAAGTGAATAACTTAATTTGTAACAGCCAAAAACAATTTCCCATAAAAATATATATTTTAGTATAATATATTAAAAAGTGTAAAAAGACAAAGAGACATATAGAAACAGACAAGAAGTAATAAGATACACAAAAAGACACAACAACATGACTATGAAGCAATAAAGAGAATTTTGTTTACTTACCGTAAATTCTTTTTCTTATAGTTCCGTATTGGGAGACCCAGACATTGGGTGTATAGCTTCTGCCTCCGGAGGACACACAAAGTACTACACTAAAAAAGTGTAGCTCCTCCCTCTGAGCATATACACCCCCTGGATAACCAAATCTAGCCAGTTTAGTGCAAAAGCTGAAGGAGAATAGCCACCCACAAGTAGAGATAGAGCAAGAACCGGAACAACCGGAGCCTCTGTCTACAACAACAGCCGGTGATAACACGTGGAACAAGAAACTGCCAACAGGCAACAGGGAGGGTGCTGGGTCTCCCAATACGGAACTATAAGAAAAAGAATTTACGGTAAGTAAACAAAATTCTCTTTTTCTTTATCGTTCCTATGGGAGACCCAGACATTGGGACGTCTCAAAGCAGTCCATGGGTGGGAATAAACAGAAAACTGGGAAGTAGGCGGAACCTAACTTCACAAATGGGCGACAGCCGCCTGAAGGATGCGTCTGCCCAAGCTCGCATCTGCCGAAGCATGAGCATGCACTTGGTAGTGCTTTGAAAAGGTATGCAGACTAGTCCAAGTGGCAGCCTGACAGACCTGCTGAGCCGTAGCCTGGTGCCTGAAAGCCCAAGAGGCACCGACAGCTCTGGTCGAGTGTGCCTTAATCCCCGGTGGGAGAGGCACCTGAGTACACTGGTAGGCATCGGAAATGGCAGACCTAATCCAACGAGTTAAGGTCGGCTTAGAAGCCGAGAGGCCCTTACGCCGACCTGTGGTTAGCACAAAAAGAGAGGTGCACCGCCTAAGAACAGCGGTGCGAGACACATAGATCCGGAGCGCCCGCACCAGATCCAGAGTATGCAACGCTTTTTCAAAGCGATGAACAGGAGCCGGACAAAAGGAAGGCAGAGAAATGTCCTGGTTAAGGTGGAAAGGAGAAACCACCTTAAGGAGAAAGTCCGGAGTCGGACGGAGAACCACCTTGTCTTGATGAAAAACCAAAAAAGGTGACTCCGAAGAGAGCGCAGCCAAATCAGAGACTCTCCTGAGGGAAGTTATGGCCACTAGAAAGACCACTTTCTGTGAAAGACGAGACAAAGAAACCTCCCTAAGAGGCTCAAAGGGGGGTTTCTGCAAGGCCGTGAGGACCAGATTGAGGTCCCAGGGATCCAAGGGCCGCCGGTAAGGCGGAATGATGTGAGACGCACCCTGCATGAAGGTGCGCACCTGAGCCAGCCGGGCGATACGCCGCTGGAACAACACTGATAGGGCCGAGACCTGTCCCTTGAGGGAATTGAGGGATAGTCCTAGCTGCGGACCGGACTGTAGAAAGGACAGGAGGGTCGGCAAGGAAAAAGGCCAAGGAGCATGGCCGGAAGAGCGACACCAGGACAGGAAAATTCTCCAGGTCCTGTGATAGATTTTGGCCGAGGAAGACTTCCGAGCCCGAGTCATAGTGGAGATGACTTCAGGAGGAATACCAGAAGTCGTCAAGATCCAGGACTCAAGAGCCACGCCGTCAATCTGAGAGCCGCAGAATTCTGGCGGAAAAACGGACCTTGTGAGAGAAGGTCTGGACGGTCCGGGAGATGCCACGGCACCTCTACGGACAGATGGAGCAGGTCTGGGTACCAAGCTCGCCTGGGCCAGTCCGGAGCAATGAGGATGACTCGACGGCCCTCCATTCTGATCTTGCGCAGGACTCTGGGCAAGAGAGCTAGAGGGGGAAACACGTAGGACAGACGAAACTGGGACCAATCTTGAACCAGAGCGTCCGCTGCAAAGGCCTGAGGATCGTGGGAGCGAGCCACGTAAACCGGAACCTTGTTGTTGTGCCGGGATGCCATTAGATCCACTTCCAGAGTGCTCCACTTGCGGCAGATTGACCGAAACACTGCCGGATGCAGGGACCACTCGCCACTGTCCACGGTTTGACGGCTGAGATAATCTGCCTCCCAGTTTTCCACGCCTGGGATGTGGACTGCGGATATGGTGGACTTGGAGTCCTCCGTCCACTGAAGGATGCGTTGAACCTCCAACATTGCCAGGCGGCTGCGTGTCCCGCCTTGGTGATTGATGTAGGCAACCGCTGTCGCGTTGTCTGACTGGACTCGGATGTGCTTGCCCGCCAACAGGTGGTGAAAGGCTAAAAGAGCTAGAAGCACAGCTCTGATTTCCAGCACATTGATCGAGAGGGCTGATTCAGACAGAGTCCAAGTGCCCTGCGCTCTGTTGTGGAGATATACTGCTCCCCAGCCGGATAGACTGGCATCCGTGGTGAGGATCACCCAGGACGGGGCCAGGAAGGAGCGTCCCTGAGACAGAGAGAGGGGCCGAAGCCACCACTGAAGTGAGCCCCTGGTCTGTGGCGACAGAGCCACTAACCTGTGCAAGGAGGAAGTCCGCTTGTCCCAACAGCGGAGAATGTCCAGCTGCAGAGGACGCAGATGGAACTGGGCAAAGGGAACCGCTTCCATTGACGCCACCATCTGACCCAGCACCTGCATTAGGTGCCTGATGGAATGATGGCGGGGCCTCAGCAAAGAGCGCACCGCCAGATGGAGGGACTGCTGTTTGACTAAGGGCAGCTTCACAAGTGCCGGCAGAGTCTCGAATTGCATCCCTAGGTACGTGAGCTTCTGGGTCGAAGTCAGAGTGGATTTGGGAAGATTGACAAGCCACCCGAATTGGACTAGAGTGGCGAGAGTGAGCGAGACACTCCGCTGACAGTCTGCACTGGATGAAGCCTTGACTAGAAGGTCGTCCAGGTAAGGAATCACTGCCAACCCCTGGAGGTGCAGAACCGCAACCACTGCTGCCATGACCTTGGTGAATACTCGAGGGGCCGTGGCTAACCCGAAGGGGAGAGCCACGAATTGGAAATGTTCCTCTCCGATTGCAAAACGTAGCCAACGCTGGTGTGAAACTGCAATTGGCACATGCAGATAGGCATCTCTGATGTCGATGGATGCCAGGAAATCTCCTTGGGTCATTGAGGCAATGACTGATCGCAGAGACTCCATGCGAAAATGCCGCACCTGAACATGCTTGTTGAGAAGCTTGAGATCCAGGATGGGCCGGAAGGAACCGTCCTTTTTGGGGACTAGGAAGAGATTTGAGTAGAAACCTCTGAACCGTTCCCGGGCGGGAAGCAGTACAATTACTCCGTTGGCCTGCAAGGATGCCACGGCCTGAGAGAAGGCGGCGGCCTTGGAGCAGGGGGGAGTTGATAGAAAAAATCTGTTTGGCGGGCTGGAAGAGAATTCTATCCTGTAGCCGTGGGAGATGATATCCCGCACCCACTGATCGGAGACGTGTTGAAACCACACGTCGCCAAAGTGGGAGAGCCTGCCACCGACCAAGGACGTTGCTGGCGCGGCCAGATAGTCAAGAGGAGGCTGCCTTAGTGGCAGCAGCTCCTGCGGTCTTCTGAGGACGCGGTTTCGTGCGCCAGTTGGGTTTTTGGTCCTTGGCTGAGTTAGTGGACGAGGCCGAGGGCTTGGAGGACGACCAGTTGGAGGAACGAAAGGAACGAAACCTCGACTGGTTCCTGCCCTGGACAGGTTTCCTGGTTTTAGTTTGTGGCATGGAAGTACTCTTCCCGCCAGTAGCTTCCTTAATAATTTCATCCAGTTGTTCACCGAACAGCCTGGACCCAGCAAAAGGGAGCCCAGCAAGGTACTTCTTTGAAGAAGCGTCTGCCTTCCACTCTCGAAGCCACAAGATCCTGCGGATAGCGAGGGAATTAGCCGAAGCCACCGCAGTGCGGTGAGAAGCTTCCAGCATGGCAGACATGGCATAGGATAAAAACGCTGAAGCTTGGGAAGTTAAGGCAACCATTTTGGGCATAGATTCCCTGGTGAGGGAATGCATCTCCTCTAGAGAAGCAGAGATGGCTTTGAGAGCCCACACTGCTGCAAAAGATGGGGAGAACGAGGCCCCTGCCGCCTCATATACAGATTTGGCCAGAAGGTCAACCTGGCGGTCAGTGGAATCTTTAAGAGAGGTGCCATCAGCCACTGATACAACTGTCCGGGCTGAGAGTCTAGACACCAGAGGGTCTACCTTTGGTGAATGAGCCCACTCCTTGACCACCTCTGGTGGAAAGGGAAAACGGTCATCAGAACCACGCTTTGGGAAGCGTTTGTCAGGACAGGCCCTAGGCTTGTCACAGTGGCCTGAAAACTGGAGTGGTTAAAGAACACACTCCTTGTCCTTTTAGGCAAGGTAAACTGGTGCTTTTCTGCCAGAGAGGGTTGCTCCTCTGATACTGGCGGATTGAGGTCCAGTACAGAATTAATGGACGCAATCAAATCACTAACATCTGAGTCACTTTCGGACAGATCAATGGGGCACATGGAGGCCGCCTCCGAGCCCCCAGTAACGGCATCCTCCTCGTCCTGCGAGTCAGCTCTTGAATCAGAGGCGCGGGACGAGGAAAAAGAGGGAGCCCTGCATCTCCTCTTAGGAGGACGGGGTCTGGGACCAGATGAAGAATCCTCTGTGAGCTCCGCTGAGAGAGCCCTAGCAGCCGAGGCGCCCTGAGAAGGGGGCTGATGCATGTTCAGCAAAGTCCGGGACAGCTGTCCCATGGAGTCGGCAAAAGACTGGGAGATTGACCTAGAGAAGGATTCTACCCAAGCCGGGGGTTCAGCCACAGGAGCCGGAGCAGCCGGAGAGACCACTGGGGGTGCGATTCCAGGCTGAGGCATTGTCAGGTTAGAGCAGGCATCACAATGTAGATATGTGCTCGGTTCAGGCAGCACGAGCTTACATGCAGTGCATATTGAGTACAGCCTTGCAGCCTTGCTCCTTGTGTGAGACATGCTGCTGAAGTGGGGGCTCTGAGCCAGGATGACCCCCAGAGAGTATATAAGCAGGTCCACAACCGGAGGTTGTGGCTTACCAGACCGTTTGTGTGCCCTCCAGATCCCACAGCCCGGACCCCCAGACAGATTAGCAGGGATGCTGCAGCCAGCGCCGATCGCTGAGAGGACGCTGATAAAATGGCGCCGGAGCGAGGAGAGGGGGCGGGACCTACTCTGAGAGCGGGATCTGGAGGGCCAAGGAGATTTACAGGGGAGGGGACATTTACTCAGAGAGGAGTGTCCCTCCCCTGTGCCGCACGGCCGCTGGGCGGAGCCGCACTGTCCCTTTGCATGATTGACATGCAAGGGCAGTGAAATCGAAACTAGGCCTCAGGCGAAGCCGGGGCCTAAATTTAAGCGATGCAGCCGGCGCGCAGGCTCCATCGGCGCGGTTCTCAGGTGACAACCAGAGAACCGGCCGGAAATGTCAGAACAGTTACACAGCACACTCTCCCCAACAATAAAATACAAGAGACCCCCCGAACATAAACGTCTCAGATACTTAGCTTGTGAGACGCAGGGTTTCAAGTCCCTGGGGATGAGTGCTCCGTCCAGCAGGATCCTGAAGGGCTGCGGATGGAGACCGGCCTCCTGCAAAGCAGGGAGAACCGTGCTGGCTCCCACTTCAAGCCAGAGCCCGAGGGATGGTGAAGGAGCGCGGCATGTAAGGCTCCAGCCCTGGAATCAACCTTAACAACACCGCCGACACAGTGGGGTGAGAAGGGACATGCGGGAGTCCAGGCTTGGACCCGCTTTTCTTCAAAAACTTTCCAAAATGAAAAATCAGATGAGAATGCATGTGTGGATGTATGCCTCCTGAACACAAAGCAATGAACTGGCTAGATTTGGTTATCCAGGGGGTGTATATGCTCAGAGGGAGGAGCTACACTTTTTTAGTGTAGTACTTTGTGTGTCCTCCGGAGGCAGAAGCTATACACCCAATGTCTGGGTCTCCCATAGGAACGATAAAGAAATACATATACCCAAAATTGGTTTGTTATATTGGGGGTAGTAATGTCCAAAGGCTACAGATAACCTTAAATGACCCTACCCTGATATTACCCTGCCTATCAACGGAGTCAGCCCTAGAAAGTGGCGCCCCCGTTCAATGGTGGCTATCCCTCCCTCACAATAACATTCCCTACCATTGGTACCTATATATATATATAGAGAGAGAAGGGAAAAGGGGGAGGGGAAATACCAATTATAAACAACTGCAGAAAAGAGAACCAGCGTCTGGATATAGCAAAATAAATATATATATAAATATATATAAAAAAATATAAAAAATAGGACTCCAGATGTCAATACTTAAAGGGGTGGTTCACCCATATTTTTTATTGTCTAGTTCGATATTATATTGAGAAACAATGTTTGTCTCAAATACCTTGTGTTGGCAATAGTGCCTGTGAGAGGCGCTATTGCAGACTGCTGATCCCGCTCCAGTGACGTTCCGTCAAATGCTGCCATGTCACATCCGTGCAGCCGGCTAAATTCTTCCAGACTCTGAGCTGTGAGCGGTGCTTCACTGCTGTCACAGCCCATCTGCTCCCTCTTCCCTCCACCCTCCTCCCTCACACACAGCGCGTCTCCTGCTCCCTCCCCCCTCCTCCCTCCTCGCAGAATGCTGCAAGCAAGAGACGCGCTGTGCTGTGAGGGAGGAGGGAGCAGATGGGCTGTGACAGCAGTGAAGCACCGCTCACAGCTCAGAGTCTGGAAGAATTTAGCCGGCTGCACGGATGTGACGTGGCAGCATTTGATGGGTACGTCACTGGAGCGGGATCAGCGGTCTGCAATAGCGCCTCTCACAGGCACTATTGCTAACACAAGGTATTTGAGAGAAACATTGTTTCTCAATATAATATCGATCTGGACAATAAAAAATATGGGTGAACCACTCCTTTAAATTCCCAAAGGAAGGTAATTCATGAGTCCTTATATTCAAACATAGCAATAAGCTGAACGGTCAAGGAACCCTGTGGAGCCAATTCTACTATCTCTTGAATGGACTACAATTCATGCAAGGTCCTCTGGGTAAGATGCAGTTGCCTTATTCACCTCGTATGCCTTAACGTGTTTCCCCATATAGTATGGTTTATCAGGAGGCCCGATATGCACAGAAATCCAAATTGATTGATAGTTGGCCTGAGGTAGATAAAAAACCCCTGATATAGCTCCACCACACCACAGATTTAGGACAGTGTAGACAATGCAATGATTCTTCTGGCCGTCTGGTACAGCAGGGAAAAAGGTAGTCCTCTGCTACACTGTCCTGAATTTGTGGTGTGGTGGAGCCATATCAGGGGTTTTTATGTACCTCAGGCCACCTATCAATCAATTTGAATTTCTGTGCATATTGGGCATCCGGATGACCCGTACTATACGGAGAAATGCATTGAGGCATACAAGGCAAGTAAGGCAACTGCATCTTACCCAGAGGACCTTGCACGAATTGCAGTCCATGCAAGAGATAGCAGAATTGGCTCCACGGGGGTTCCTTGACTGTTCAGCTTATTGCTACGTTTGAATACAAGGACTCATGAATTACCTTCCTTTGGGAAGTTAAGTATCGACATCTGAGTCCTATGAATTTATTCTGCTATATTCGGACTCTGGTTCTCTTTTCTGATGTTTAGAGTTTCTTTCCCCTCCCCCCTTCTCTCTATATATAGGTCCCAATGGTAGGGAATGTTATTGTGAGGGAGGGATATCCACCGTTGAACGGGGGCGCCATTTTCTACGGCGTACTCCGTTGATAGGCAGGGTAATATTGGGGTAGGGTCATTTAAGGTTATCTGTAGGCCCTGGGACATTATTACCCCCAATATAACTAACCTATTTTGGATATATATTGCTTCATAGACGTATTGTGGTGTCTTTTTCTGTGTCTTAAAACTTTTTGGTCTGTTTCTATGTGTCTCTTTGTCTTGGACACTTTTTAATATATTCTAATAAAATATATATTTTTATGGGAAATTGATTTTGGTTGTTAAAACTTCCACGGGTTGCCTTATTCCTAATTACCAATTTTTTCTTGCTACCACCATTTCCTAGAGTACAGCTCAAGTTCCTTCACTTTCCTTTAGCTAGGCCTACTGGCCTTTTGCTCACCGAAGCAAAGTTCAGTTCTTTTAACAAGGCCTCTGTGCCTGCTGCTCTCACATCTGAGGATCTCCATCCCTCTAACCAGGCATCTGTGCCTGCCTCTGATGCATCCGAGTGGTTTCATACTTCGGATCAGGTCAACCAGAATTCCTTGTTCTCTCAGAATTATCTGCATCCCTGGACAAGTCCACTACTTAAGATAATTATAAGTGTCTAGTCACAGTCTTCTAGGGTTTGGCTACAAGCCAGGGCAGGTGTCACTTCCCATGCAACTGGCTGAATGTGTAGGCGATGACTGAGGTCTTGGCCTGGCCTAGGGTTTTTATATTTTCTTGCGCCATCTTCTCTCTTCCTCCTGTTTTGTGTATTCGATCCCCTTTCTATGGTTCCTAAGGTGTTTTTAGTTCAAATATCTTTTGTTTCTGGTCACTAGATGGCAACATGTTAACAAAGAAGGGAATTTTGTTACTTACCGTAAATTCCTTTTCTTCTAGCTCCAATTGGGAGACCCAGACGATTGGGTGTATAGCTACTGCCTCCGGAGGCCACACAAAGCACTACACTTAAAAGTGTAAGGCCCCTCCCCTTCTGCCTATACACCCCCCGTGGGATCACGGGCTCCTCAGTTTTAGTGCAAAAGCAAGAAGGAGGAAAGCCAATAACTGGTTTAAAAACAAATTCAATCCGAAGAACATCGGAGAACTGAACCATTTAACATGAACAACATGTGTACCCGGAAAAACAAAAATCCCTAAGACAACAGGGCGGGTGCTGGGTCTCCCAATTGGAGCTAGAAGAAAAGGAATTTACGGTAAGTAACAAAATTCCCTTCTTCTTTATCGCTCCTAATTGGGAGACCCAGACGATTGGGACGTCCAAAAGCAGTCCCTGGGTGGGTAAAATAACACCTCGTGACAGGACCGTAAAAACAGTCCTTTCCTACAGGTGGGCAACCGCCGCCTGAAGGACTTGTCTACCTAGGCTGGCGTCCGCCGAAGCGTAGGTATGCACCTGATAATGCTTGGTGAAAGTGTGCAGACTCGACCAGGTAGCCGCCTGGCACACCTGCTGAGCCGTAGCCTGGTGCCGTAATGCCCAGGACGCACCCACGGCTCTGGTAGAATGGGCTTTCAGCCCTGAGGGAACCGGAAGCCCAGCAGAACGGTAGGCATCAAGAATTGGTTCCTTGATCCACCGAGCCAAGGTGGATTTGGAAGCTTGCAACCCTTTACGCTGACCAGCGACAAGGACAAAGAGTGCATCCGAGCGGCGCAGGGGCGCCGTGCGGGAAATGTAGATTCTGAGTGCTCTCACCAGATCCAACAAATGCAAATCCTTCTCACATTGATGAACTGGATGAGGACACAAAGAGGGTAAGGAGATATCCTGATTGAGATGAAAGGGGGATACCACCTTAGGGAGAAACTCCGGAATCGGGCGCAGAACCACCTTGTCCTGGTGAATCACCAGGAAGGGAGATTTGCATGAGAGCGCTGCTAGCTCGGACACTCTCCGAAGCGAGGTGACCGCTACTAGAAAAGTCACTTTCTGTGAAAGTCGAGAAAGGGAAACATCCCTCATAGGCTCGAAAGGCGGCTTCTGGAGAGCAACTAGAACCCTGTTCAGATCCCAGGGCTCTAACGGCCGCTTGTAAGGAGGGATGATATGACAAACCCCTTGTAGGAACGTGCGTACCTGAGGAAGCCGTGCTAGTCGCTTCTGAAAAAATACAGATAGCGCTGAGACTTGTCCTTTAAGGGAGCTGAGCGACAAACCTTTTTCCAAACCGGATTGTAGAAAGGAAAGAAAAGTAGGCAATGCAAATGGCCAGGGAGAAACTCCCTGAGCAGAGCACCAAGATAAGAATATCTTCCACGTCCTGTGGTAGATCTTGGCGGACGTTGGTTTTCTAGCTTGTCTCATGGTGGCAATGACGTCTTGAGATAATCCTGAATACGCTAGGATCCAGGACTCAATGGCCACACAGTCAGGTTCAGGGCAGCAGAATTCCGATGGAAAAACGGCCCTTGAGACAGCAAGTCTGGTCGGTCTGGTAGCGCCCACGGTTGGCCTACCGTGAGATGCCACAGATCCGGGTACCACGACCTCCTCGGCCAGTCTGGAGCGACGAGGATGGCGCGGCGGCAGTCGGACCTGATCTTGCGCAGCACTCTGGGCAACAGTGCCAGAGGTGGGAACACATAAGGGAGCCGGAACTGCGACCAATTTTGAACTAAGGCGTCTGCCGCCAGAGCTCGGTGATCGTGAGACCGCGCCATGAAGACTGGGACCTTGTTGTTGTGTCGGGACGCCATTAGATCGACGTCCGGCATCCCCCAGCGGCGACAGATCTCTTGAAACACGTCCGGGTGAAGAGACCATTCCCCTGCGTCCATACCCTGGCGACTGAGAAAATCTGCTTCCCAGTTGTCCACGCCTGGGATGTGAACTGCTGATATGGTGGATGCCGTGTCTTCCACCCACGTCAGAATTCGCCGGACTTCCTGGAAGGCTTGCCGACTGCGTGTTCCTCCTTGGTGGTTGATGTATGCCACCGCTGTGGAGTTGTCCGACTGAATTCGGATCTGCTTCCCTTCCAGCCACTGCTGGAAGGCTTGTAGGGCAAGATACACTGCTCTGATTTCCAGAACATTGATCTGAAGGGTGGACTCTTGCTGAGTCCACGTACCCTGAGCCCTGTGGTGGAGAAAAACCGCTCCCCACCCTGACAGACTCGCGTCCGTCGTGACCACCGCCCAGGATGGGGGTAGGAAGGACTTTCCCTTTGACAATGAGGTGGGAAGAAGCCACCACTGAAGAGATTCCTTTGCCGCCTGAGAAAGGGAGACGTTCCTGTCGAGGGACGTCGACTTCCCGTCCCATTGGCGTAGAATGTCCCACTGTAGTGGACGCAGATGAAACTGTGCGAAAGGGACTGCCTCCATTGCTGCTACCATCTTCCCTAGGAAGTGCATGAGGCGTCTCAAGGGGTGCGACTGGTCTTGAAGGAGGGATCGCACCCCTGTCTGTAGTGAACGCTGTTTGTCCAGCGGAAGCTTCACTATCGCTGAGAGAGTATGAAACTCCATGCCAAGATATGTTAGCGATTGGGTCGGGGTCAGATTTGACTTGGAAAAGTTGATGACCCACCCGAAACTCTGGAGAGTCTCCAGTGCAACGTCCAGGCTGTGTTGGCATGCCTCTTGAGAGGGAGCCTTGACAAGCAGATCGTCTAAGTAAGGGATCACAGAGTGTCCCTGAGAGTGCAGGACTGCTACTACTGCTGCCATGACCTTGGTGAAGGCCCGTGGGGCTGTCGCCAGACCGAAAGGCAGAGCTACGAACTGAAGGTGTTCGTCTCCTATAACGAACCGTAGAAAGCGCTGATGCTCTGGGGCAATCGGCACGTGGAGATAAGCATCCTTGATGTCTATTGATTCTAGGAAATCTCCTTGAGACATTGAGGCGATGACGGATCGGAGGGATTCCATCCGGAACCGTCTGGTTTTTACGTACTTGTTGAGAAGTTTTAGGTCCAGAACGGGACGGAAGGATCCGTCCTTTTTTGGCACCACAAACAAATTGGAGTAAAAACCGTGACCTTGCTCCTGAAGAGGAACAGGGATCACCACACCTTCTGCCTTTAGAGTGCACACCGCCTGCAGAAGAGCATCGGCTCGGTCGGGAGGCGGAGACGTTCTGAAGAATCGAGTTGGAGGACGAGAACTGAACTCTATCCTGTACCCGTGGGACAGAATGTCTCTCACCCAATGGTCTTGGACCTGTGGCAGCCAAATGTCGCCAAAGCGGGAGAGCCTGCCACCGACCGAGGATGCGGAGAGAGGAGGCCGAAAGTCATGAGGAAGCCGCCTTGGTAGCGGGTCTTCCGGCTGTCTTTTTTGGGCGTGACTGAGCCCGCCAAGAATCTGAGTTCCTCTGATCCTTTTGAGTCCTTTTGGACGAGGAGAATCGGGACCTGCCCGAGCCTCGAAAGGACCGAAACCCCGACTGTCCCCTCCTCTGCTGGGGTTTGGTTTGTCTGGGCTGAGGTAAGGATGAATCCTTACCCTTGGACTGTTTAATGATCTCATCCAACCGCTCACCAAACAGTCGGTCACCAGAGAATGGCAAACTGGTTAAGCACTTTTTGGAAGCAGAATCTGCCTTCCATTCCCTTAACCACAAGGCTCTGAGTAAAACCACAGAGTTGGCGGACGCCACTGCCGTACGGCTCGTAGAGTCCAGAACCGCATTAATCGCGTAAGACGCAAATGCAGACATTTGAGAGGTTAAGGATGCCACCTGCGGCACAGATGCCCGTGTGACAGTGTCAACCTGTGTAAGACCAGCTGAAATAGCTTGGAGTGCCCATACGGCAGCGAATGCTGGAGCAAACGACGCGCCGATAGCTTCATAGATGGATTTCAACCAGAGCTCCATCTGTCTGTCAGTGGCATCTTTAAGTGCAGCCCCATCCTCCACTGCAACAATGGATCTAGCCGCAAGCCTGGAGATAGGGGGATCCACCTTGGGACACTGGGTCCAGCCTTTGACCACGTCAGGAGGAAAGGGATAACGTGTGTCCTTAAGCCGTTTGGAGAAACGTTTATCTGGATAAGCGTGATGTTTCTGGACTGACTCTCTAAAGTCAGAGTGGTCCAGAAAAGAACTCAATTTACGCTTGGGATATCTGAAATGGAATTTCTCCTGCTGTGAAGCTGATTCCTCCACCGGAGGAGCTGGGGGAGAAATATCCAGCATTCTATTGATGGACGCTATAAGATCATTCACTATGGCGTCCCCATCAGGTGTATCCAAGTTGAGAGCGGTCTCAGGATCAGAATCCTGATCAGCTACCTCCGCCTCATCACACAGAGAGCCTTCCTGCTGGGACCCTGACCAGTGTGATGAAGTCGAGGGCCGCTCATAGCGAGCTCGCTTAGGCTGTCTGGGACTGTCGTCCGTGTCCGAACCGTCCCACTGGGATGCATGGGACACCCCCGTAGCCCGGGGCTGTTCCAACAGAGGGGGACCAGGGAGCAATGATTGAACAGTGCCCATGGTCTGAGTTACTGGTCTAGACTGCAACGTTTCTAGAATTCTAATCATAGTCACAGACAATCTATCAGTGAAAGCTGCAAACTCTGTCCCCGTCACCTGGACAGTATTCACAGGTGGTTCTCCCTGGGTCACCTCTAGCAGAGGCCCCGGCTGAGCAGTTGCCACAGGGGCCGAGCACTGCACACAGTGGGGGTCAGTGGAACCTGCCGGTAAAGAAGCCTCACATGCGGTACAAGCAGCATAGAAAGCCTGTGCCTTGGCACCCTTGCTTTTTGCGGATGACATGCTGTTGTCTCCTCTGAGCAATCTAGGAGGGTATATAGCCAGGAAGCACCAGCGACCGTACAGTGCAATGTATAGCGTACAAGCATAAAAATACAAATGTACACTTCGGCACTAGTGGGTTCAGCACCAGAGGCGCCGCTTACCGCCCGCTCAAACGCGGGTGTGTGGTCGCCAGAATCCCGTGTCTGGGTCTCCCAAAACTTGTCTCCCCTCTCCAGCTCAGACTGCACACAGGAATGGCTGCCGGCGTTCTGTGAAGAGGGGCGGACCGTGGGCGTGCCTCAGACAAAGTGCGGGAAACTGGTGTCCCACTGTGCCCAGTGTGAGGGCTGGAGTATGTAAAGTAGACTCCAGCCCTCTGTGCTGACATTCTGCACAGCGTCCCGCCCTTCCCCTGACTGGCAGGCCTGGGGGCGGGAACGAAACGAAACTAGGCCGCAAAAGCCGGGGACTCGAGTAATAAGCGCGGCCGTCATACATGCACGGCCAGCGCGGAAGTCCCCGGCGCACCACAAGTCCCAGCCGCGCCGCAGCAAACTGACAGCAGCGGCCGGCGCGGCAGTTCCAAATACATATACTCCTTCAGCAGAGCTGTAGTGAGCAGTGGCACAAGCGTGCGCGCTGTTGTCCCCGGCGCACTAACACACCCAGCAATGCTGCAGTGTGTCTGCGTCTGTGTGGGGACACAGAGTACCTTGATGAAGCAGGGTCCTGTCCCTGACGATACTCAGCTCCATATGCAGCAGTTCCTTTCAGGGGCTGTGGATGGAGCACGGTCTCAGTGCCTGGAGACCGGTAAAATCCCACTTCACCCAGAGCCCTAAGGGGGATGGGGAAGGATGCAGCATGTGGGCTCCAGCCTCCGTACCCGCAATGGGTACCTCAACCTTAACAAACACCGCCGACAAAAGTGGGGTGAGAAGGGAGCATGCTGGGGGCCCTATATGGGCCCTCTTTTCTTCCATCCGACAAAGTCAGCAGCTGCTGCTGACTAAACAGTGGAGCTATGCGTGGATGTCTGACCTCCTTCGCACAAAGCATGAAAACTGAGGAGCCCGTGATCCCACGGGGGGTGTATAGGCAGAAGGGGAGGGGCCTTACACTTTTAAGTGTAGTGCTTTGTGTGGCCTCCGGAGGCAGTAGCTATACACCCAATCGTCTGGGTCTCCCAATTAGGAGCGATAAAGAAAGTTTCACTGTGCACTCCTACTGTATGTATGAATCACTCAATAACTCACATCTCGACAGCATACACACCTGACTGAACAGAACCACAGGTGTCAGGGTGATTAATCCCTGGCTGAACAGTGTCTGCGGACTAAATCAGATGTAGGTGAAGCTGATCCAATTGGAGATGTAATAGTGGCCCATCTTTTATAAAGGGCCTCAAGATCATTAGGTCCAGACTTTTCAGCAAATAAAGATGGAATTTCCCGATAAGGTGGCTGCATTAATTATATTAGAGAACAGAGGACAGAGAAAGTTTCAAACAGAAAACTAAAGGGTTGATAACTAGGGATGATCGAATACCACAAATATTCAGCTTTGCGAATATTCGCCGAATATGTCGCTGCTATTCGACTATTCGCGAATATTCTATGCGCAATGTAAGTCTATGGGAAACCCGAATAACATCCGAATAGTTGTTATTCGGATGTTATTCGGGATTCCCATAGACTTATATTGCGCATCGAATATTCGCATAGCGGCGACCTATTCATCAAATATTCGTGAAGGCGAATATTCTGGTATTCGATCATCCCTATTAATAACCTCAACAATGTTATATATACTGTGAAGATCTGAGGTTGTGGCTTGTATCAATCACCTAGGCAGGTTAACGATGCAACACTTTTTATTTCCGTACACAGCAACCATAGTCCTTATACTCCTGCAGGTATTGGAAACCATGATCGTAGAGTGTGTATCCAGCTCAAGCTAGCAATAACAGTCCTTAGGATAGTTCCTCAGATCGAGAAGATGGATAGAATGACCGTAGCATGTGTATCCAGCTCCAATCTCTATAGGCCATCTATGTGCACCAGAACCTGACCATAACAACAGATCTTCCTCCCCTCCACGTCACAGCACCAACTACATCAGAACATGTGTCTCCTCGCTTATCTACCTCTTTTGGGATCAGCCACCTGAAAGAAGAGAGGTGATCACATCCTACTCCTTAAATATTTTTTTATGTAACTCCAAGTATGAAGGAAGGCAATCTCCGGCAAATCTGCAGGATTGTGTATCAGAAAGGCCCCATATAAAGGGCCTTTATAACAATAGACTCACAGCCCCCCACCAGAATCAGGACAATAAATCCTAATGTAGGCCTAACAATATTAGAGTTCATGGAGGCCAACGAGGATACACACATATACAACCCTTAACCCCCTTCAAATTGTTACCCTAAACTGACAAGCAAGCAATCTCTAATAAAATACAACAAGATTGACGTAACTGGCACTCCATGCTATAAAAAGTCAGAATCCCTTAGAACTTTGGGATCCGCTCTATGTCCATTGATCCAATAGTCTTTAGTCCGTAGCCAGCTCATCACATGAACTAAGAAATTTGTGACTTGGAACTAAAAAGTTCCATCACTCTCTTTTTGGTGTGATGGTAGTCACTACTCACAAAACTCAAAATGTGGAGAACTAACAGCCAGTTACTATCAGCAAGAAAAAAAACAACAAACTAAAAGGTCTTTTTATAATCTTTATTTTAAGTTCTATAAATTTCAGTTATCTCTAATTTTTATTGAGTATGTCTGTGGAGTGTGGGAGGAAACCGGAGCACCCGGGGAAAACCCACGCAAACACGGGGAGAACATACAAACTCCTTGCAGATGTCGTCCTTGGTGGGATTTGAACGAAGAGCTGCATAACAACAGTGATATCCACTGAGCCACCGTGCTGCCCATAATTAAATCAGGCCTACAAATTATTGTATATCGAGCCTGCTAACAGGTTTAGGCCGGAGTCACACTTGTGAGAGTCTAACACGACCGCACATTCTCCTAACAGGAGCAGGTCGGCTGCAGGTATTTCAATGCAGCTGAGACGCTAGTCTCCGGAGAGTAGCAGGCCGTGTCGGGTGATGCGATGCGAGACTCACGCGAGTATGACTCCGGCCTCATTTAGACTTCCACTGTGTTTTCACAATGAAGTCTCGTAAATTGTTATTGTCTCTCTTTCAAAGATGTTGGGTGCGAGTGTACTAAGTTTAACCACTTTAGCAGTTAGAATGCTTTTCCACTTGGTACCCAGGATGTCCATGGCACGGTAACTTGCCTCCTGCACCTCCGGAAGATAGAATAGAGTACTAAGTCTCCTCAACCTTTTAAACACGTCACATAATGCCGTCGGACAGAGTTTAACATAGGGTAAAGCGTCCCTTATCATAGTGAAGTGTTTCAGGATCGCATCTACCTCATCTACCAGATACAGCAATTCCGTACTGTGGAGCATCATCTTCTCCAGAAGGGCAGGTTCTTTTTGCTCGAGTAGTTCATATATTTTGCAGGATTTTTCGCCATCAGCACTTAACAGCTCTTCTACATTGTTACATCCGATGTAAGGAAGACAATGCAATAAGGCTGAAATCCCGGCTGCCTAAACTTGCTGGTCTTTGCTGTGTAACTTTATCAGGAAGTCAGATAGGCAGCTTCTGATGTGTTGGCTGAAGTCTCTCTTGTTCCGGTTGCAGTTCTTGTCGAGATCGGCAAACAGTGAAGTTGCGTTTGCCTGGACTGCAGATTTGGATGGTTTAGATTGTCAGTGCACAGATGAACAGTCTTCCCAAATGATCTACCAAGTTTTGATCTTTTCAGCAGGTTGACAAATTTTGACAGAGCCTGAAAGCTTTTGATGACAACTTTTAGCATCCGAAAACTCGACAATTTACTGTAAAGGCAGCCAAAGATGACGTCCTTCAGCTGATGCACCTGTCTTGGAGCACCTTCACAGGCATTCCCAATAGCTTCTATAGCAAGACAGATCTCAAGTTCAACCAAACTGTCCACCTCTGAAACCATTAATAAGATTAAAGCTTTTGTCATAGTCTTCTCCAGGAGCTCAGGATGGCGTAGAAGCTCCGAGAAGAACATGACACTAATGATTTTGCTTTTTCTGACAGCAGGCTTTATTGCTACAAGCAGGTAATGGACGACCTTTCTCCTTTCCTCATCAGTTAAGACACATGTAATATAATAACACATCGCAGCCTGCATAGTGTCCTGTGTCTTGGAGGACATCACCATCATCCTGGTGGTTTATGAGCCCATAGCTGGGGTGCAGGAGATGATTACAAAAATCAAAGCTCTCAGGTGGCCCAGCCTGGTATTGTGTATGGGTAATCAAGTCATGCATTGACCGTATAGTCTGCACTGCACTTCTTCTCTCTTTCCAGTCTCTGTTCGTGTGGGTGCAAATCAGAGACAATGTCTTGAGCACACTGTTCTGTGGATGCTCCTCATCCATTTCCAAGAGCTCCATGACTTCCTCAGCGATAAACAGCAATATTAGCCAGGAGCGTCATAGCTGCACCAGTTATTCCTGGATGTTTCTCACTTTCTGCTCTCCGCATGTGGCGGTAGGTCTGATCAATAAGTTCAGTGGTCAGAAAGTCATCAACATCCTCTCTGGCAGAGGTTATAGTTGACAAGAACAGAAGGGCATTCACCAAATACCTTCCATCCAGATGTTTGGATAGCTCGCAAGTCATGGTCTTTATTTCTCCAAGCTCAAATGATGAGACAATGCCTGGAATACTGTCCTCCAGGAGCGGGACAGTGAGCAGGTCCAGCGAGGCCAACAGGTCTTTACAGCCATCGCTGGATCCCATGCTGCAATGCTTCATTATAAGTAATCAGAAGTAATCTGCCAAAAATGGAAAATTATATTAGAAGAAATGTCATGTAAATTGTCAATGGAAGTAGTACTCATTCTAATTAAAAGCAAATTATTATTTCAGCAATATAAATGCAATTAATAAAATTATATTTCAAATACAGGCGTTGTCCTTTCTTGGCTCAAATTTCAGTAATTCATTATACTGATGTGTAATTTCATAAGAAACTCTACACCACAGGGTGGTCTCACCGGTGCTCATGGGTAACACAAAGAAAGTGCGTCCATGGCTCGGAAATAGAGAATCTGCTGTTTTTTATCTTCACCCGTGGAAAACAGAATGCGCTTTTTTTTCTTACAGACGTTACCCATGGGCACAGGGGGTGTCATGGTGCAGGGTAAGGTAAGGTAAGACCTGAGGTGGTTCAGCCTTTTTATGCCATTACCCATCAGAGTACATTCCTTTTGTACCGGCTTTCGGCAGGGTCCATGCAGGACACTAATGCTGGTAAAGTGTACTGTACATTATGGGAGGACACCACAGAACACACTCACAGTAATTATATGGCCAATCTGCATTTTGTAATTACAGATCATGACCCATCAGTAGTTACTGATCCGCAGTTCATCACTTTTTGGTGAATCTAAGAAAAATCTATCAAAATGATGATCCCATTGATTTGTATTGACTGAATAATCAGACAAATTCAACATTTTATAAATTTTTACCATGGCTGCTCCTATTCCTGAGAATATCACAGATCCCTGCAGACCCATTAACTTCCAATATTGGATGTATCAGTAAGTTCCATTTTGCAATGCATTCCTGGAAATGGATGTATCGGTACATCCTGGCGATTATGCGGCACAGGAGCCATGCCCACACAATCGTCACTGGTAGCTTGGCTTAAATAGCAGCTGAGTACCTGCTGTAACAGCCAGGGCTAGTGCCCGCACCACCACTGGCTGTTTAACCCTCTAAATGCCGCAATCAATAATGATTGTAGAAATTATATGATTAAGGCCGGTTTCAGACATCAGTGTTTAATCAGGTACCAGTCACACGCATGGTTATGGTCATATGTGTGTCACACGTGTGACAACTGTGTTAGCATACGTGTGACAGGTACCGGAGAAAACATCGGCATATTTACCTGCTGTCTCCTGCCTCCCGCTCCTCACCGCCGCTCATTATATTCATCAATTATTCACCACACTCAGGACCTGGAAGCCGGAGCAGCAGCGCTGAGTACAGCACTGCCGAGGACAGCACCATGGGGACAAGTGATTATTCTTCCAGCACAGTGACATTCAGGAGGTCATTGGAGTTCCCAATGAACTCTGATGACATCCTGATGACCCCCGCTACAGCTTCACGGGTTCATCAGAGTTCATTGGGAACTGTGATGAGTCCCCGATGCTGTCCCCGCGATGTTCTGGCTTCCAGGCTCTCACTAAACACACACACACACACACAGACAGACACACGTATACACTGAGCACACATATAAGTGTAGATAGAAACTCCAGCAGCAAAGTCCAATGGATAATAAAATCAAATTTTCTTTATTAATTCATTTTTAAAAAAACATAAATAAAATATCCAGACAGGGTCCTATGCAAGAGAGGACGCGTTTCGAACCAGATGGTTCTTAGTCAGTCTCTATGCCTAGAGACTGACTAAGAACCATCTGGTTCGAAACGCGTCCTCTCTTGCATAGGACCCTGTCTGGATATTTTATTTATGTTTTTTTAAAAATGAATTAATAAAGAAAGAAGGGAATTTTGTTACTTACCGTAAATTCCTTTTCTTCTAGCTCCTATTGGGAGACCCAGACGATTGGGTGTATAGCACTGCCTCCGGAGGCCACACAAAGCATTACACTAAAAAGTGTAAGGCCCCTCCCCTTCTGGCTATACACCCCCAGTGGGATCACTGGCTCACCAGTTTTAGTGCAAAAGCAAGAAGGAGGAAAGCCAATAACTGGTTTAAACAAATTCACTCCGAAGTAACGTCGGAGAACTGAAAACCGTTTAACATGAACAACATGTGTACCCGAAAAACAACCAAAAATCCCGAAGGACAACAGGGCGGGTGCTGGGTCTCCCAATAGGAGCTAGAAGAAAAGGAATTTACGGTAAGTAACAAAATTCCCTTCTTCTTCGGCGCTCCATTGGGAGACCCAGACGATTGGGACGTCCAAAAGCTGTCCCTGGGTGGGTAAAGAAATACCTCATGTTAGAGCTGCAAAGACAGCCCTCCCCTACGGGGAGGCAACTGCCGCCTGCAGGACTCTTCTACCTAGGCTGGCGTCCGCCGAAGCATAGGTATGCACCTGATAATGTTTGGTGAAAGTGTGCAGACTCGACCAGGTAGCTGCCTGGCACACCTGTTGAGCCGTAGCCTGGTGTCGTAATGCCCAGGACGCACCCACGGCTCTGGCAGAATGGGCCTTCAGCCCTGATGGAACCGGAAGCCCAGCAGAACGGTAGGCTTCAAGAATTGGTTCTTTGATCCATCGAGCCAGGGTGGCTTTTGAAGCCTGCGACCCTTTGCGCTTACCAGCGACAAGGACAAAGAGTGCATCCGAGCGGCGCAGGGGCGCCGTGCGGGAAATGTAGATTCTGAGTGCTCTCACCAGATCCAACAAATGTAGATCCTTTTCATACCGATGAACTGCATGCGGATAAAAGGAAGGCAAGGAGATATCCTGATTAAGGTGAAAAGAGGATACCACCTTAGGGAGAAACTCCTGAATGGGGCGCAGCACTACCTTGTCCTGGTGGAACACCAGGAAGGGAGCTTTGGATGACAGCGCTGCTAGTTCAGACACTCTCCGAAGAGACGTGACCGCTACCAGAAATGCCACTTTCTGTGAGAGTCGAGAAAGTGACACATCCCTCAGGGGCTCGAAAGGCGGCTTCTGGAGAGCAACAAGGACCTTGTTTAGATCCCACGGATCTAACGGCCTCCTGTACGGAGGTACGATATGACACACCCCCTGCAGGAACGTGCGCACCTTAGACAGTCGCGCTAGACGCTTCTGAAAAAATACGGATAGTGCCGAGACTTGCCCTTTAAGGGAGCCGAGCGACAAGCCCTTTTCCAACCCAGATTGCAGGAAGGAAAGAAAGACAGGTAACGTGAATGGCCAGGGGGATACTCCTTGTGCAGAGCACCAGGATAAGAATAGCTTCCACGTTCTGTGGTAGATCTTAGCAGACGTGGGCTTCCTAGCCTGTCTCATGGTGGCAACGACCCCTTGGGATAATCCTGAAGACGCTAGGATCCAGGACTCAATGGCCACACAGTCAGGTTCAGGGCCGCAGAATTCCGATGGAAAAACGGCCCTTGGGACAGTAAGTCTGGTCGGTCTGGTAGTGCCCACGGTTGGCCGACCGTGAGATGCCACAGATCCGGGTACCACGACCTCCTCGGCCAGTCTGGGGCGACGAGTATGACGCGGCCGCAATCGGATCTGATCTTGCGTAACACTCTGGGCAAGAGTGCCAGAGGTGGAAACACATAAGGGAGCCGGAACTGCGACCAATCTTGCACTAAGGCGTCTGCCGCTAGAGCTCTTTGATCGCGAGACCGCGCTATGAAGGTCGGGACCTTGTTGTTGTGCCGAGACGCCATTAGGTCGACGTCCGGCACCCCCCAGCGGCGGCAGATTTCCTGAAACACGTCCGGGTGAAGGGACCATTCCCCTGCGTCCATGCCCTGGCGACTGAGGAAGTCTGCTTCCCAGTTTTCTACGCCCGGGATGTGAACTGCGGATATGGTGGATGCTCTTTCCTCCACCCACATCAGAATCCGCCTGACTTCCTGGAAGGCTTGCCGACTGCGTGTCCCTCCTTGGTGGTTGATGTATGCCACCGCTGTGGAGTTGTCCGACTGAATTCGGATCTGCTTTCCTTCCAGCCACTGCTGGAAGGCTAATAGGGCAAGATACACTGCCCTGATTTCCAGAACATTGATCTGAAGGGTGGACTCCTGCTGAGTCCACGTCCCTTGAGCCCTGTGGTGGAGAAAAACTGCTCCCCACCCTGACAGACTCGCGTCTGTCGTGACCACTGCCCAGGATGGGGGCAGGAATGATCTTCCCTGTGATAATGAGGTGGGAAGAAGCCACCATTGCAGAGAGTCCTTGGTCATCTGAGAAAGGGAGACTGTCCTGTCTAGGGAAGTTGTCTTCCCGTCCCACTGGCGGAGAATGTCCCATTGAAGTGGACGCAGATGAAACTGCGCGAACGGGACTGCCTCCATTGCTGCCACCATCTTCCCTAGGAAGTGCATGAGGCGCCTTAAGGGGTGCGACTGACCCTGAAGGAGAGACTGCACCCCTGTCTGTAGTGACCGCTGCTTGTCCAGCGGAAGCTTCACTATCGCTGAGAGAGTATGAAACTCCATGCCAAGATACGTTAGTGATTGAGTCGGTGCCAGGTTTGACTTTGAAAAGTTGATGATCCACCCGAAAGTCTGGAGAGTCTCCAGCGCAACATTCAGGCTGTGTTGGCATGCCTCTTGAGAGGGTGCTTTGACAAGTAGATCGTCTAAGTAAGGAATCACCGAATGTCCCTGAGAATGCAAGACTGCTACCACTGCCGCCATGACCTTGGTGAAAACCCGTGGGGCTGTCGCCAGACCAAATGGCAGAGCTACGAACTGGAGATGGTCGTCTCCTATCACGAAACGTAAAAAAAACGTTGGTGCTCTGTAGCAATCGGCACGTGGAGATAAGCATCTTTGATGTCTATTGATGCAAGGAAATCTCCTTGAGACATTGAGGCAATGACGGAGCGGAGGGATTCCATCCGGAACCGCCTGGCGTTCACATGCTTGTTGAGCAGCTTTAGGTCCAGAACAGGACGGAACGAGCCGTCCTTTTTTGGAACCACGAAGAGATTGGAGTAAAAACCTTGTCCTTGTTCCTGCAGAGGAACAGGGATCACCACTCCTTCTGCTCTTAGTGAGCACACCGCCTGCAGAAGGGCATTTGCTCGGTCGGGATGTGGGGAGGTTCTGAAGAACCGAGTCGGAGGATGAGAACTGAATTCTATCCTGTACCCGTGAGACAAAATGTCTGCTACCCACCGGTCTTTGACCTGTGGCAGCCAAATGTCGCAAAAGCGGGAGAGCCTGCCACCGACCGAGGATGCGGAGGGATGAGGCCGAAAGTCATGAGGCAGCCGCCTTGGAAGCGGTTCCTCCGGTTGCTTTCTTGGGGCGTGAATGAGCCCGCCAGGAATCTGAGCTCCTTTGCTCCTTCTGAGTCCCTTTGGACGAGGAGAATTGGGTCTTGCTGGAGCCTCGAAAGGACCGAAACCTCGACTGCCACTTCCTCTGTTGAGGTTTGCTCGATCTGGGCTGGGGTAAGGAGGAGTCCTTACCCTTGGACTGTTTAATGATCTCAGCCAATTGCTCACCAAACAGTCTGTCTCCAGATAGTGGCAAGCTGGTTAAACATTTCTTGGAAGCAGAATCTGCTTTCCATTCCTTTAACCACAAGGCTCTGCGCAAAACGACAGAGTTGGCAGACGCCATTGAGGTACGGCTCGTAGAGTCTAGGACAGCGTTGATAGCGTAAGTCGCAAACGCAGACATTTGCGAGGTTAGGGACGCTACTCGCGGCACTGCTGGACGTATGATAGAGTCCACCTGTGCCAGGCCAGCTGAAATAGCTTGGAGTGCCCACACGGCCGCGAATGCTGGAGCAAACGACGCGCCGATAGCGTCATAGACAGACTTTAACCAAAGGTCCATCTGTCTGTCATTGGCATCTTTAAGTGAAGCCCCATCTTCCACTGCAACTATGGATCTAGCCGCAAGCCTGGAGATTGGGGGGTCCACCTTTGGACACTGGGTCCAGCGTTTGACCACGTCAGGGGGAAAGGGATAACGTGTATCCTTAAGACGTTTGGAGAAACGCTTATCTGGATAAGCATGATGCTTCTGGACTGATTCTCTGAAGTCAGAGTGGTCCAGAAAAGTACTCAATTTACGCTTAGGATACCGGAAATGGAACTTCTCCTGCTGTGCAGCTGCCTCCTCTGCTGAAGGGGCTGGGGGAGAAATATCCAACAGTCTATTGATGGCCGCTATAAGGTCATTTACCATAGCGTCACCATCAGGGGTATCTAGATTGAGAGCGGTGTCAGGATTAGATTCCTGATCACCCACCTCTGTCTCCTCATACAGAGCCTCGTCTCGCTGAGACCCTGACCAGTGTGATGACGGCGAGGGTCTTTCCCAGCGAGCCCGCTTAGGCTGCCTGGGACTGTCATCCGAGTCAGAGTCTTCAGCCTGTGATGCCTGGGACCCCCTTGAAGTACGGATTAGTTCCAACTGAGGGGGACCGGGGAGCATAGACACAGCAGTGTCCATGGTCTGAGAAACTGGCCTGGACTGCAAGGTTTCCAGGATTTTTGTCATAGTCACAGACATTTTATCAGCAAAAACTGCAAATTCTGTCCCCGTCACCGGGGCAGGGTTCACAGGCGTCTCTGCCTGGGCCACTACTACCATAGACTCTGGCTGCCGAAGTGGCACAGGGATTGAACATTGCACACAATGGGGGTCATTGGAACCTGCCGGTAGATTAGCCCCACATGCGGCACAAGCAGTGCATACCGCCTGTGCCTTGGCACCCTTGCGTTTTGCGGATGACATGTTGTCTCCTCAGAGCAATGTAGGGTATAAGCCAAGAAGCGACTGTACAGTGCAATATAAATATATATGGTACAGGGAAAAAATGCACCAAATAACACTGTGGCACTAGTGGGGCCAGCACTTATGTGCAGCTTACCGCCCGCATAAACGCGGGTGTGTGGTCGCCAGAGTCCCTTGTCTGAGTCCCCCAGAGCCTGTGTCCGTTCTCCAGCCAGACTGCATGCAGGAATGGCTGCCGGCGTCCTGTGGAGAGGGGCGGGCCCTGGGCGTGTTGAGACCAAGAGCGGGAAACTTGCGTCCCCACTGTGCCCAGTGAGAGGGCTGGAGCATGTAAATAAGGCTCCAGCCCTCGGCGCTGGCTATAGAACAGCGTCTCTCCCTTTCCCTGATTGACAGGGTGGGGGCGGGAACGAAGCAGAGCTAGGCCGCAAAAGCCGGGGACTAGATTTATGAGCGCTGCCGCCGTAAAAGCGCGGGCAGCGCGAGTCCCCGGCGCACTACAAGTCCCAGCGGCGCCGCCGCTCCCGGAGCGGCCGGCGCGGTAGTTCCCAAGACATAAAATCACTCAGCTAAGCTGCAGTGACTCTAACCCGAGCGCGCAGCGCTAGTGCCCCCGGCGCACTAGCACACCCAGCAAGCCTGGAGTGTGCGTGGCCTGTCTGTGCGGGGACACAGAGTACCTGAACGTTGCAGGGCCTTGTCCCTGACTGTACTCAGCTCCTCCAGCAGGGTCTCTGGGTCTGTGGATGGAGCTCGGCCTCAGGGTTTGGGGGCCGGTAAGATCCCACTTCCACAGAGCCCCTCAGGGGGATGGGGAAGGAAAGCAGCATGTGGGCTCCAGCCTCCGTACCCGCAATGGGTACCTCAACCTTACAAACCGCAAGTGGGGTGAGAAGGGAGCATGCTGGGGGCCCTATCTGGGCCCTCTTTTCTTCCATCCGATAGAGTCAGCAGCTACTGCTGACTAAACAGTGGAGCTATGCGTGGATGTCTGACCTCCTTCGCACAAAGCAGAAAACTGGTGAGCCAGTGATCCCACTGGGGGTGTATAGCCAGAAGGGGAGGGGCCTTACACTTTTTAGTGTAATGCTTTGTGTGGCCTCCGGAGGCAGTGCTATACACCCAATCGTCTGGGTCTCCCAATGGAGCGCCGAAGAAATTTGATTTTATTATCCATTGGACTTTGCTGCTGGAGTTTCTATCTACACTTACTTGGATTGCCGGTTTTCCTTTCCGTGCACAAGTCCTGGATGTGGTGGTTCCCTCTTCGGCTACAGGTGAGCGGACATCGTATTTTTTTCTTGGTTCTGACTGAGCACACATATGTATACACAAATAGACACAAATGGATACACCGAGCACATACACACACATAGCGCACATGCATGTATACACTGAACACCCACACACACTCTGCTGTATACTCACCCAGCGATGCGGTCCCCGACACTGAAGTCCCCGCGATGTTCCATCTTCCAGCTCCACAGGGCACTGAATATTCAGTGAGTATAATGAGCGGGGTCTGGAGTGGGAGGCAGCAGAGCCAGAGACAGCAGCGCTGGAGAGAGGTAAATATAGAAAATATTTTTATTCAAAAGACCCGTGTTTTCTCCGGTACGTGTCACACTGATGTCACACGGATCACATCAGTGTGCGATCCGTGTGACACCCGTGCTGCCGGAGAAAAAAATCGGCATGTCTGCATGTGTGTGTAGGGCCACACGGTCTGTGTGACAACACAGACGTGTGAGTAACAGCATATAAAAACATGGGTACATGTGACATCCGTGTTAAAAACGGATGTCACACGTACCTATAACACGGATCTCTGAAACCAGCCTTAGAATAATTACATTTTGTTTCACCAAAATGTTGTTTTAGCCTCAAGTTTTTGGACCATACAGTTTGTTGTGTCATTTTTCCTGAGAGCGCCATTACCCTCCATGCAATCAGGAACTAGTTTTGAGATACAGTGCACAGTCAAGAAGGGAATGAGCACCATTTTGGACTTCATATTTTGCTGGAGTAGTATACGGGTACCATGTCACATTAGCAGAGCCGCTGAGGTGCCAGAACAGCAGAAATCCCACACAAATTACCCCATTTTACAAATTGCACCCTTGAATTAATTCATCTAGGGGTGCAGTGAGCATATTGACACCTCAGGTTTGTCACAAAATGTTATACAAATTCAACAGTCAAGGAAAAATAATTACATTTTTACAACTAACATGTTGCTTTAACACCAAATTGCCCACTTCAACAAGGGGTAAAGGTAAAAAGGGTCCCAATTTTTCCTAAACATGGCAATACCCCACATGTGACGCTACACTTACATTTTGGCCATAGGGCTCGGGAGTGAAGGAGCGTCATTTGATTTTTGGAGCACAGATTTTCTAAGAATAGTTTGTGGACTTCATTTGCAGAGCCCCTAAATGACAGAACAGCAAAAACCACCTCAAGTGACCAAATTTTTAAATTTACGACGGACGGCGGGCGCAGGTAAGGAGATGTTTGTTGGTCCTGCGGCTTCACACACAGCAATGTGTGGAGCTGCAGGAACGACAAACATCGTACCTGCGGACGCACCAACATTATGAAAATGAACGACATGACACAGATCACTGATTTTTGACTGTTTCACGCTCGTTCATCTTCTCTCCTAGGCTTTACACGTTGCGACGTCGTTACCGGCACCGGATGTGCGTCACTTTCGATTTGACCCCGACAATATTGCAGTAGCGATGTCGCAACGTGCAAAGTACCGCTTACTGTAGTTTAGGCAAACTGTGGGGCTCAGAATACAGTGGGCAATTGGAGTTGGAAGTGCTGATTTTGCGGTTTTTCTTTTTTGAAGGGGAAGCCATAGTGCTTGTCCAGAGCCTTTGTGCTAACACTAACATTGAAGCCCCCTATATTTCTGTTAACAGATGATGGACCAGAGTGGAGATTTGTGTTCTTGTGGGTTGAGTTTAATGCAGTTTGTTGGCAATTTGAGTACAGAACATTTTCGATCAGTTCCCATTTATCCTGCGCTCTAGCTCAGCACTTAAATGGGGGTTTCTATCTACATCTCCGAAATACGGTGATTCAGATGAAACCCCTGATGGATGCATTCACTATAATGAGGCAGCAGAGTTAAGGGTGCTTTACACGCTGCGATATCGCTAATGATTTATCGTCGGGGTCACGTCGTTAGTGACGCACATCCGGCATCCTTAGCGACATTGCAGCGTGTGACACGTACGAGCAATCTTAAACGATCCCAAAACAGGCAAAAATCGTTTGTTTTGGAGAGGTCGTTCTATAACCAAATATCGTTGCCTGTTTATTAGCGATGTTGTTCCTCGTTCCTGCGGCACCACACATCGCTGTATGGTACACCGCAGGAGCGATGAACATCTCCTTACCTCCGTCCACCGGCAATGAGGAAGGAAGGAGGGGGGCGGCATGTTGCGGCTGCTCATCTCCGCCCCTCCTCTGCTATTGGACAGCTGCTGTGTCACGTTGCTGTGACGGCGCATGTCCCGCCCCCTTAGAAAGGTGGTGGATCGGTGGCCAAAGCGACGTTGCGGACCAGGTATGTGCATGTGATGCTGCCGTAGCTGTCTACAAATATCTTAAAGGCTGTCACACTGTAGAGCGATCAGTTTTATTCTCATTTTCACAAGGAAAGACTAAAAGCAATGGGATGAAACTGATGGGGAGGAGACACATTAGATATTAGAAAAAACTTTTTGACAGTGAGAGTGATCAATGAGTGGAACAGGCTGCCGCGAGAGGTGGTGAGTTCTCCTTCAATGGAAGTCTTTAAAAAGAGGTTGGACGGACATCTGTCTGGGATGATTTAGTGAATCCTGCTTTGAGCAGGGGGTTGGACTAGATGACCCAGGAGGTCCATTCCAACTCTAATAATATTCTATGATTCTATATCCATGTGAAATATTTGTGAGCTTTTTTTTTTTAATCAGACAGCAGATTGACCGCTGAACAGATCCATTCACACTTGTATGAACATCATGAATCTGATGGGTGTCCGTGTGACTAGGAGCAGGTCTATACTAGTCAATGGGGATTCAAAGAAACACAAATACAAACATTATAGCCTATATTTTACTTCCATGTCTTATGGATCTGTTGCTTAGAAATTAATCCCTTCACGACACGACTACTTATTGTTTTTGCGTGGTTTTTCCTCCGCGATCCATAACTTTTTTATTTTTCTGTCCAGCGACATGAGGGCTTCTATTTTTGCGGAACAAGTTGTACTTTTGAATGATTCTATTAATTTTACCACAGTGTACTGGAAAATGGGGGAAAACACTCCAAATACGGAGGATAGCGAAGAAAAAAAAAATTCCGCACAATTCTGACATTGTTTTTCGGCATTGTTTTTACGGTGTACATTTTATGGTAAAAATGACCTGGCAATAATATTTTTCCTCATCAGTACGATTAGGGAAATACTAAACTTGTCTAGTTTTTAAGGTTTTTTGGGGTTTTTTTTTTTTGGTGGTGAAAGAAAAGGTAAGAGGCTTGCATAAAAAATTTTTGTGAGTTCTGTTTTCCAAGAACTGTAACATTTTCATTTTTCAGTTGATCGAGCTGTGTGATGGCTTTTTTTTTTTTGCGGGGTGAGATGACGTTTGATCACTTGTTAGGCTATGTGCGCACGTTGCGTACAAGCTCTGCAGAAATTTCTGCAGCGATCTGAAGAGCACATGTGCGCTTTAGATCGCTGCAGAAATGTCCGTAGTGAAGCCGATTCCATGCGCTCTGCCTGCAGCTCCTCCCATAGACAGAGCAGGAGCTGCCGGCAAAGCGCAGGAAAGAAGTGACATGTCACTTCTTTTTGCGCAGCGCTTCGGCAGTAGCCGAAGCGCTGCGCTCTTAGACGCCACGTGCGCACGGCCCCTGCACAATCTCCATAGACTGTGCAGGGGCCGCAGGACGCATGCAGTTACGCTGCGCTACAAAGCGCAGCGTAACTGCATGTTTTTACGCAACGTGCGCACATAGCCTTACAACATTTTTTGTTTTTTGTTGTATTGCAGCGACCAAAAAACAAACATAATTTAGGCAGTTACATATCTGTTTATTTTTGTATTTTGATATCAGACTTTTCTGAACGCGGTGATACCACACGTGTATTTTTTTTTTATCATCATGCAATGGGGCAAAAGGGGATGATTTGAACTTTTTTTTCTTTTACTTCTCACTGTTTTTAATAGTCTCTGAGGGGACTAAATAAAACCTGCGATCGTCCGTTCGCTTGTGCTATATACAATCATGCCATAGCATTGCTGTATATAGCAAAAAGCACAGTCTCTTTTGAAGCCCGTCCACAGACCGGTTTTAAAGCTGCTCTACTATGACAAGTACTGAGGTCTTCTGCAGACTCCCTTCGATCATTTAAACCGTGATCACGTCCTGGATGCGCCGATGGGAGCTGAAAATGGCATGTACCGATCACGGTGCTTGTTAAATCCCAATGTCAGAGTTGACAGCGGGATTTAACAGGTTAACTATTGTGGGCAAAGCTCTGCTCCACCCGGTATTATTAATAGCAGATCCTAGTTGTAACACACAGCCATTACCTGCTCGGTATGGAGCGAGCGCACCCGCTTCCAACGTGTGCTGTACATGTACGGTGGATGTCGTAAAAGGAATGAAGTTGAACTAAAAAAAAATATGTAACCGTCTCATGGTCTTTTTATTAGCATTGGAACAGACAAGGTTTTCATTATGAAAGCATCCAAAAAAAAAAAGTCCACTGAGGTTTCTCAAATATTAGTTTACACAGATGCCAACAGCAAGGCAAAAAAAAAAAATCAGATGCAGCGTTACGAGAATTGCTTCTAAGAGAACATATCTCCATAGGAGACAGTGCAGCTGTACTGGCTAGGTGTCGCAGGCTTGTAACGTGTGTGGCAATAGAAGGTCACAGAGTTTGGCTGCACAAAATGCTCTGACTTTCTATTGTTCCGGTCGTCAGTATTCATTGGTATAGGTAGCTTTCCTGCTGGGTTTTCATCTCTCCTTCCACCCAGCTGCTGATCATCAGTATTCTCTTGGTGCTTAAATATTCCCATCTCCCCTGGACTGGTGATATTATTCAGTTCATTCACGCTCTGGTTGCAAGCAGGTGACTTGTACTCCTCTGTGGTATTGTTGCTGTAACTTTCCTGAAGTTCTACCTGAGTCATCTGTGGATAAGTAGTTCATGCTTTTTCTCCAATGTGTCCTCCTTGTGCCTTCCTTTAGCGTTTGGTGCAGTTGAGGAAGAGCTCATCCCACTTGCTCCCTATTTAGGGTCCAGCACTAGGGATACCTAGGGTCTGTTATCCGGCTCGGTGCAGAATTTATCTAGAGTGGTGAGGGACCATAGGGACCAGCAGTAGGTTGGGTCAGGGGTCACAATCTCCCAGTTCTCTTTCCCTTGGTAGTTCCCCGTATATAGCGTGACACTAAATTTGTTAACCACGTGAAACACTAATAGCTGACAACATAATTTACACTTCAATGATGCATCAATATCATCTTTACGTAGGTATTTCCAAAAGGTCACTTTAATGTTTTAGAAATGCAGAGAGAAAAAAAAAACCCTCAAAAAAAAGGAACACAAAATAAAATTTGTCCCCCATAGAGTAATTTTACTTTTTCAGCTACTGAAATGTAGACATTAATTTTTATTTTTTATGTGGCAACGTAAGAATCACAAAAAGAAAACTCAAGGAAATATTTTAATTGGAAGGGACTGAAAAATAAAATAAAACAAAATATAAAGGAAAAAATTAACCAAAATTAACAAAAAAAAAAAAAAAAAAAAAAAAAAAAAGGTTCACTTTACAGTACACAAATATTGACATTTTCAAAATCTGTCTAATTTTTGGTACAGACAAGGATTTTTTTTTTTTCTACATAAGCCAATAGTATCAATAGTATTCCTCTATTATTTCCAAACTCAAAATAAAAACAATTCAGATTACTTTACAGTTCAATTTTAAAATTTGAGAAGGCGTGATCTAAATCTCGTTAATTTTAGCCGGTATTAGCAAACTTAAAACTTTAGGGCAAAAACCTTCTTTTTACAGAAAGCTTCTCAAAATAGGAGAATTGTGCAATATGGAAATAAAGCAAATACACATGGCACATTCTCATCCAGATCGCATGTAAAAAGTTACAAACATCCCCTAATTCAAATAAATAATAAAAAAAAATGAGTCGTGTGTTGTGTTTTAGGTTTCCTAAAATTCACTACAAGGAAAGGGAAAAGAAAAAAAAAAAAAAAGGCAAAATGTCACACAAATATTTACACTGTAATACCCAAGGCTGGGTACAACGCTACAAAACTCATAAAATACATGTGGAGTAAACCGTGAAATGTTTTTTTTTTATTTGTTTTTTTTTACTCTTCCTTCTGCTATTCACGCCAGCAGCTGGACTGTCTAACATGGCTCCTATTCAGCATCTTGCAATATTTAGTCTGTGTCTTCATCCAGTTCATAACTGTTTTTGTCATAAATATCCTTTACTAGTAAAACCCGTATTAGCATGTTTTCCAAAGTGTTGCGATCCAGGGGAAGTGATGTGAACCATAGAGAGGATCCAGAAGAGGGGCTTTCAGGAGTCAAATAAAACACGTCC